>NW_022319013.1:0-39825 GCF_002776525.5 Piliocolobus tephrosceles
TTCAAGGAAGCAAAGCAGAGCAGTCACTAGGAATAACTAAACAAACACCTATGTAATCAATGCCAAAGAGCAAAAATTATATTCCAAGCAATTAAATTGACTGTGTGTGATCTTCTCAGAATTCTAAAACTTCTGGAGGGCAGGTCTGAGTAGCAGTAAGTGGGCAGGTGAGTCACTTCTCAGCTTGCTGGGAAGAAAGTCTAACGAAAGTTTTTACTTGTGCAAATAAATCATTCCATGAATAATACTTCAGTCAAGACTGTGAAGGCTTGTACATGGAAAAGAACAAACACAAAAGCAGAGGGAAAGTACAGAATCCACCTGCTGACAAGAAACTGCAAGCCGTTCAGCAGGGTTCTGGGATATCTCTGAACAGGAAAGGAGTTGATCTGAAAGAATTAAACTAAATACATACTTAATTACATACGCCCCAATCTGTGAATTTTGTTGAAAATTGGTGATATGGTTTGTATCTGTGTCCCCACTCAAATCTCATACTGAAATGTAATCCCCAATGTTGGAGGCGGGGCTTGCTGGGAGGTCACTGGATCATGAGGGCAATTTCTAACAGTTTAGTACCATTCCCCTGGTGCTGTTCTCATAACAGAGTTCTCATGAGACCTGGTTGTTTAAAAGCATGTGGCACCTCCACCAGGCCCCCTTCCTCCT
The DNA here is from genome assembly GCF_002776525.5 of Piliocolobus tephrosceles. NCBI lineage: Eukaryota > Metazoa > Chordata > Mammalia > Primates > Cercopithecidae > Piliocolobus > Piliocolobus tephrosceles. The sequence continues at coordinate 670 of NW_022319013.1, forward strand.
GCTCCAGCCATGTGAAGATGCCTGCTCCGGCTTTGCCTCCTACCATGAGTAAAAGCTCCCTGAGGCCTCCCCAGAAACAGATGCTGCCAGGCTTCCTGTATAGCCTGTGGAACCATTAGCCAATTAAACCTCTTTTCGTATAAATTACCCAGTTTTAGGTGTTTCTTTGTAGCAGTGCAAGAATGGACTAAAACAACTGGGAAGACAAAGGGGAACAATATTCCCTGAAACCCCATTTCAATCTCTTTTCAGCACTTCTCCCCATGTGAGAGATAGGACACTGTTAAAGTCCCAACCCACAGGGCCTCAGAATGTGGAGAGGGGGTCTTTGAAGAAGTAAATTAAGGTTAAATGAGGGCATTAGGATGGGCCCTAACCCAGTATGACTGGTATTCTTATAAAATAGGGTGACCAGAACACAGAAGAAAGACCATGTGAAGACATAGGGAGAAGGCAGCCATCTGCATGTCAAGGAGAGGCCTCTGAAAAAAACCAAACCCGCCAACACCTTGATCTCAAGACTTCTGGCCTCCAGAACTGTAAGAATATAAATTCCTGTGGTTTAAGCCACCCACCCTGTGGTACTTTGTTCTGGCAGCCCTAGCAAACCAATACAGATTTCAGTATCTATATCAAGTATCAGGACTGTATTTGGGAGTCAGGACCTTAATGCCATTTAGCCCGTGTCTACAGAAGCATGGTCAAATCAGACCATCTGAAAGACTTTGGTCTGTCTAACCATCTGTAAGTTGAAGCCATACAACCAATGTTCTTTAGGTAACTAAGCTTCGGACTGGGCATGCCATAAAGATAAAACTAGGTGACAACACGGGTTGAGCAGATAGACTCTGTCACTGCCTATTCAAGGAGGAGACCAGTCATATGGCAATGATTAGATACACACCTTCCTTCCAACCGGTCTCAGGCTCTTCACAGGCTGGTTATAGTTATTCAGAAATTTTTCATGAAAATCAACTGTAGAGTTTCTAGAATTAATTATTCTCATATACGTCAAACAGATCCATGGTTCCCAAAATTCTTCACAGTAACACATAAGACTATTTGTATAGACAGGAATTGCATTTGACAAAGAATTACTGAATATCTATTCTACACTTCAGGTATGATGGGGTTTGTTACAGACTCAATCGTGACCTCTCCAGATTCATGTGTTGATGTCCTAACCCCTACTACCTCAGAATGTTACAGTATTTGGAGACATGGTCTTTAATGACATTAAAATAAGGTCATTAGGATAGACTCTAATTCAATATGGTTGCTGTCCTTATAAGAGGAAATTTGGGGCTGGGCATGGTGGCTCATGCCTGTAATGGCAGCACTTTGGAAGGCTGAGGCAGGTGGATCATGAGGTCAGGAGTTCGAGACCAGCCTGGCCAACATGGCAAAACTCTGTCTCTACTAAAAATATAAAAATTAGCCGGGCGTGGTGGTGGGCACCTATAATCCTAGCTACTTGAGAGACTGACACAGGAGAATTGCTTGAACCCAGGAGGCAGAGGTTACAGTGAGCCAAGATCACGCCACTTCATTCCAGTTTGGGCCAAAAAGTGAAACTCCATCTCAACAACAACAGAAAAGCAAATCTGGACACAGACACAAACAGAAGGGGATTAAATCAAAGCTTTCTGGAGATGATCATACTATATATTTGATATAGACAAAAAGCACAGAAATCATTGATTTAAGCAGGCTCCCTTACTCTCTTCATAACTGCTGGTACTAGACCTCTTAAGAGTTTGAATTTCCTGGGAAAGCATTGAAAGTCGATCTGACTGCGTAGGGGTTTCATCATCTTCTGGGTCCGGTGATTCCTGCATCATTTCTTCAATTTCTTCAATAACCTTCGAAAACATACATACCACTGTTAATCAAATAAACAAAAGGAAAATGATCTAGCTGGAACACGGTGCTCACCTAAGGCACCCAGAGCAGAAATGCACTGAATGCTCCATTAACCAATGATGTTCAGGTGTGGATGCTCTGGATAATCAAAATTTTGATTGTAGGAGTGAACATGGTTTATCAAGAAAAAATTACAATATACTAAACACAAACCTAAATAGAGTTGAATTTACTGTGTCCATCATGGTTCAGAAGGCCCTAACATGTCTAGCAAAGTCTAGGAAATCGCGCTACAAACACATAATAATTTACTTCAGACACGCCAGAACCAGATCATAGAGTAATCGTTAGAAGAAAGCAAATAACAGAAAATTTACCGTAGACATACAAGTGCTCAATTTAAACGTATCTCTTCAAAAATTCTGACATAAAAGTTAGAAAATACAATAGTACAAAAAAAGTATATATAAATGGGAAATTACCTCCATGACAGCAAAATATTCTTTCAACAGCAGAAAAATAATTTTATATATTAATTCAATGAAAAATAAAGGGATTTTTTGAATTACTTAAAAAGTAGAAGTCCAAAGAGAAAAATGCTGTGAAAAGCAGAAAAACTTCAGAAATACAATTTGCCTTGAAACAATGATCTACTGTCTAGTACAGTGCTGCTCAAATCTTACGACAGTGTCTTGCCCTGTTCCAGATTCTAAAAGTTGAGAAGGATATAGAACTCAGCGAAAATGTAAAGGAAAGCCAGGAAAATTACTCAACAGTTAGAAAAAAGGACCTAAGGTAAAAAAAAAAAAAAAAAAAAAAAAAAAAATTAAATTAAATACAATTAAATGAAAGAGTAAGACATCATGAGCATATTTACCATGCTTCATGAATTAAAAGTTTAACAGGTTAACATTTCCAAGGAAAAATAAAGGCAAATCTGAAGGAGATGAGATTATGTTAATTAAGTAAGAGTCTCCAAAACAGGCAATATAATATGGCACAATGAGCCACTCAAGGATCCTACAGAATCTGTTATTCTAACCCTTAAAAACAGGGAGAGTTTATGGTATTAGGCAGGTCAGTGAGGGCACAATGAATTCTCAAGGTCATGTCTATCCCTAGATTACCCTCTACCTCAAAACAACCCTCCAACCTACTATTACCTTGCTTTTTTAAGCACCACATTCTTTCCACGCCTAGAACAATTCAACCACAGATATGACTAAGGAGGATCCAAATAACACAATTTTAATGTAAATTTTTAATGTACTCCTCCCAAGCTTGCCACAATGTATCTCCTTACTGACCTTGTCTTTCCAGCCTAAAAATAGAGTGTGGTAGAATTCACAGTCCAAGTAGCCATGGAACATTTTATTTCAGGAAGAAGTTCTGGCATCACATTTCAACAATACAACAGAGGTGGGAAGAGTATTCAGAAAATGAGAAAGCTGATTCGACTGGTTTTAAGTGAATACGGGGTTGACCTTATTAGCACATTCCACGGGAATAATGCTCACTTCTTTCTGGGGCACACAATATGTTACTTTAATACATGAGAATGCTTTTTACCCAGGGATTCGAAGATACTAAATAATTTCTACACAGATACTTTACAGTTTGTCCATGTTTGGGTAAATCTAAAGGAACAAGGAAATTCACAATATTTTTCTGGTTTGGGGTTACGCGATAACCTTTCCTTGGTACCTTGCTATACTCTTCAACAAGGCCTATGTTGGAAATCTTCCCAACTCACATAATCCCTTCTGCTTCAGGTCACAAATACTTATTTTTCTCTGTGGAAGAGTTAACTATTAAGCCTGTATAACCAAAAAAAAATAGGAAAGATAAGTAAACCAACAGCCATCCTTTCCTGTCATAAGAAGAAGTCATTTTTCAGCTCTAGAGTCTCCTTTCCCTGCGTTGCTGAGTATCTCCTCTATACCTGGTCTGCCGTGAAGAGGGGCTCATCACTAACACAGGAGACGATGATTGAGTGCATATCCAGCTGCTCTCTCAGCTCTTCATCATCTGACGTATCAAAGAGCAAACTGTCACTTACCTAAAAACAAAAATACCCATCATTAAAAGCAGGACATCCTGATCAAAACAAAGTTAACAGCTCTGAGTAAAAGAGGCTGCAGAGAAAAGCAACTACTGAGAGCTTTCCCTCGAGAGGGAGAAATTATTACAATCACTCTGTACTAGGCAATGAGCACATATTCATCTTGAACAGAAATGAGAAGAATGTAGAATAAATATGAAATCGCTAAGACGCTGCATAAGGCTGCTATAAAAGCTGACAGATATGCAGAAAAAATACAGTATTTGTTAGCAAGTCACAGGGCATTTACAGTGAATAGAAGGGAGAATATGGGTAGGTTTAGCAATAAACAGTAAGACTGGTAGATGTTAACATTCTAAAGAAAACATAAAAGTTAGATACTTGCAAACTAACTTCTAATATTTGAGTAAAAGATGATCAGGAGAATGGCGCGTAAACCCGGGAGGCGGAGCTTGCAGTGAGCTGAGATCCGGCCACTGCACTCCAGCCTGGGCGACAGAGCCAGACTCCGTCTCAAAAAAAAAAAAAAAAAAAGATGATCAACTCCCTGAAAGGCGGGATCTGTCCATGAGCGTCACACTTAGCCCTTCCAATTGCACATTTCTTCTTAACAAAAACTAACAACCCTAGGCTCCAAGAACATCTTTAAACCTAACTGAGCTGGTGATTCACCACTCACCTCCTCACCACCTTCCACCCTGCTCTGCGCTCCAGGAGGTACGGAGGACATCAAAGGATGCCCTTGCTTCTGGCTTCCAGGTGGGTTCAACCTACTGGCAGACACTGGGAGACTGCAGGGTGGGATGGTGAGGGCTGGGCATGTATTCTGCTGTCTTCCTCCCTGTCAGACTGTCATTTGTTGACTATGGCTCTTCACCAAAGCCATAGCTCTCATTAGCAGACTTCTCCCACACAGCCCATCTCCACAGTTTCTGGTCATCTCTCCCCCTCCTTACCTCTTCACGTCCAGGACAGCTAAAGTACCAGTTTCTGTTGCCAGCCTGGGGGACTGCACCACATCTACTTAGTTTCCCTTAACTCTGCCCACACCAATATAAACAGCCCCCTTAATAATGACTTAAGAGTTTAGTACCAGTACTGATTGTAAAAACTTGGCCTGAACACACTCAGCAGATTAAAATGAACAAGTGAACATCTGTCTATCATCTACCTACCTGTTACGACATGACCATTCAAGTGCTGAATGGAACTGAAATTAGAACTCTATTCCTCAGGAAGGATTAGCACACACTGAGTTCCCAAAGAATGGGCAACAAGGATTCCGTTAGAAGCCACCATGTCATTCTATTACACAGTGTATAACTAAAATGATAAACTTTTACCTGGCAAAATTATTTACCCATGCAAAGGATATATATCTAAAGCTGAGGACACAATGGAGTGGATGTAGGTCCCTAGTGCTTCCCTAGTTCTTCATAACATGAGCATCTGGAGACTGCAGGCGAACACAGCCTACAGAGTAAGAAACCTACAGGTGAGAAGGGCCAAGGGAAGAAGCACTGGCATGTCGACTTTCCAACATTAGACTGGGAGAAGAGCCCCATCAACACTGCAGGGTCCACCTACAACCCTACAGTGCAACTCCAGGCTCCTGCACAGTAACGATATCCCTTCTCATTTTATTTCTTATTGCACCATCAGCCTAGCGAAGGCCTGGCCATGGCCTTCAACACACAGCATCATGAACTCAGAACACTGTGTGGAAAAAAGAAGAATCTAAAAGCTTCCAGGGAGGGACAAAAAAAAAAAGCACATCACATTAAAAAGATCAGGAATCAAAATGTCATGTGACTTCTCAATAGCAACAATAGATGCTAGAAAATAATCAATGTAACTTCCGTATTAGAAGAAATTCCATCCTAGAATCCTATATCCAGCTAAAACAAGTAGGCAGGGGCTTAGGATAAAGACATTTTCAGACATACAAGTTCTGAAAACACCTCTCATGTGCCCTTTCTCAAAAAGCTACGAGAAGGAAAATGAAAAAGAAAAAAGACATGTGGTCTAATAACAAGTGACAAAGAGAATTCTCATAATGATAGTAAAGTGAAAATCCCAGAATGACGACTGTAAAGCTAAACTAGAGAGTAACACTCAGATTAGAATTGTTACTGCAGAGAGCATGGAGAAGAGGGAGAGGTGAGTGGGGAGGGAGAGCAGAATGACTAGATAGATTACCTGGTGCAGTCCATTTACTAAAATGAGTTCTATGGCTCTACTGAGGCTGAAATGGTCAGCTAATTATAAACTAAATAAACCACAAAAAGGCAGTTAGTATCCTAAGAAAAAACCGAAATAGAAAAAGAGAAAATTTAAATATATCAAAATGGGTCAACTGCACATTAAAAAAGTAAATATAAATGATGAAGATTAATTCAACCCCAGATGTTGATGTAATTATATTGGGAAGATGGGGAAAGGGAAGTTTTTGGGAGGCTATGGTGTCAGGGGTTGGCAAAGGACAGTAAGAGAGCTAAACCTTCACTCTCTGGGTAGAAAATAAAGAAATAAAGTCTAAAATTGAGAAAATAATACCAAATACAATGACATGAGCATGTTATCTGCTAGAAGAAACAGCTGATATTTAAAGTGGTCACCTCTGGTAAGGAGAAATCAAGGATGAGGTAAGTGGAGCAGACTGCCTTTTCATTTAAGTCCTATAGTTCTAATTTACTCTTTAAACTATGACAGCTGTTCCTTCAACAATTTAATGTTTAAAAGAAGGAGAAAGATCAAGAGAGTAGGCTCTTGATGAGAGGGGATGTATAACTTCAATATTGTAGAAGATGAAAACGTGGTACACTGTTATCACAAAGGCGTGTCGATACCATGGAGTAGACCTACCGATTAGCTTCATCGATCCTTTAAGACACTTCAAACACTTTACACCGCCTTCCCAATCACTCTTCCTATGTTTCAGCTTGAGGACCATGATTTTGTTTTCTTTTTCCCCTTCTGGCTTATAAATACTAAAAGTTTTAATTTTAAAATTAATCCAGGGTGGGCACAGTGGCTCATGTCTGTAATCCCAGCACTTTGGGAGGCTGAGGCGCGTGGACTGCTTGAGCTCAGAAGTTTGAGAACAGCCTGGGCAACATGGTGAAATCCCGTCTCTACAAAAAATTAGCTGGGCATGATGGCACATGCCTGTATTCCCAGTTATTCAGGAGGCTGAGGTGGGAGGATCACTTAAGCCCAGGAGGTGGAGGTTGCAGTGAGCCAAGATGGCACCACTGCGCTCCAGCCTGGACAACAGAGCCGGACCATGTCTCAAAAGAAAAAAAAATTATTCCTAAGGCAGCCCACGTTGCCACGGCTCACACCTGTAATCCCAACACTTTGGGATGCCACGGTGGGAGGATCTCTTGAAGTCAGGAAATCAAGACCACCCTGAGCAACACAGTAAGACCTTGTACAGAAATATACAGAAATATTTTTTCTTAAAATTAGCCAGGCATGGCAGTGCTCCTGTGTAGTCCTAGCTACTCAGGAAGCTGGAGGGGAAAGATCGCTTAAGCCCAGGAGTTGGAGGCTACACTGAGCTATGATGGCGCCACTGTACTCCAGCCTGGGCGACAGAGGGAGACACCCTCTCAATCTATCAATCAATCAATCAATCAAATTGCTTCTATGGTAATGGAAGATGTTATTATCTTATTTCTACTCTTAAAGGTATAAAGATGCATACAAAAGTCCGTGTCCTGAAAGAAATGTACATGGAAGGAGAAATACAGCACAGAAGATGTTCTTAAGCTGAAATGAATGAGAAGCATTCTATCATATAAGCATATTCAAGAATGGCACCAGATTTAGAATAGGTTTATGGCCAAAACACATGAGTAATAACAGTAAACTATTATAATAAATTTCCATGACAACAGAAATGATCCCAGATCATCTTTCCAGAGAGAGAGCCAAGTCCATTCCCCACAGAGACGGCATATGCTAAGAGCTGGAATACCTTTCAGGCTTTGCAAACTAGCCCTGGCTGTCCTGGGTATCATTATTCACTCTCCCATTCGCCATAAATGTGCCTTCTCTTTGCCAAGCATTCCCATCACTCCTTCCAATGCCAGGGTTAGATACAGACCTGGTGGTACTGTTTCCCTGTATAAAACTGAAGATACATCAACCGGAAAAAATGTGCCCACGTAAGAATGTGAAAGATACCAGTTGCCTTACTCTAAAAAAGACCTATCAAATTTAGAAGTGTGCCATCTTAATCTTCAAAGAAAAATTTTAAACTGCAATCTAGCAAACTAGTTTTCCTGAATGTTTTTCTCACTTGAATGCAAAAAAAAATTCCTTTTGTCAAAAAAAAATTTCTATAGACTTTGTTGTATAAGTAAAATAATCTAAAGAATGCTTTCAAAAGGTAAATTTTACTTAGCTTAATCATGGCACGAATAGAGCACCAGGTGGCAATGGTAAATACAGTAACTTTGCCAGGTTAAAAAAAAATGTTTAATTGTATGCTGTGTAATAGCATGACGTGGTGGCTTCTTACACAGTCCTTGTTGCCCATTTGTTTTTCAGAAACTCAGTGTGTACTAATCCTCCCTGAGAAACAGAGTTCTAATTTCAATTATATTCATCACTGGAATAGTCATGTCACAACAGAGAGATGATAGGTGAATGATCACGTGTTCACTTGCATCTGCTGAGTTTTTCCAGGTAAGGCTGTTTTTGATTTTTTTTTGGGGGGGGACAGAGTCTCGCTCTGTCACCCAGGCTAGAGTGCAGTGGCGCGATCTCAGCGCACTGCAACTTCTGCCTCACAGGTTCAGGCAATTCTCCTGCCTCAGCCTCCCGAGTATCTGGGATTACAGGCATGTGCCACCACACCCAGTTAGTTTTGTATTTTTAATAGAGACAGGGTTTCACCGTGTTGGTAAGGCTGGTCTCAAACTCCTGACCTCAGGTGATCCACCCACCTCGGCCTCCCAAAGTGCTAGGATTACAGGCATGAGCCAACACACCCGGCCAGTAAGGCTTTTTAATGTCAGTACTTGCATTAAACTCTACGTCATTACTAATCACTACCATGGCTATATCATTACCCTGGCATTGAAAATAACATTCAAAAGGCAGCAAAAGGGAGCGACTTCCCAAGATGCAATCTAAGAACAATACAAGATATATACAGCAGTCCCTCAGTATCCAGGGGAAATTGGTTCCAGGATACCCCAATACCAAAATCTGCAGATGCTCAAGTCCCTTATATAAAATGGGGTAGTATTTGCATATAACCTGTGCACATCCTCCTGTAAATTTTAAATTATATGTAAATTACTTACAATACCTAATACAAGGTAAATGGTTTATAGTTATTATATTGTATTGGTTTTTTATTTTTATTATTTTTTATTGTTGTCATTTTACTGTGGGTTTTTTTTTTCAAGTTTTTGAATCCACAGTTGGCTAAAGCAGCAGATGCAACACCAGAGGATACAGTGCACCCACTGTACATTTAGTCAATGAAATTGGATTAATGTGTCTCATTCATGCTGCTAATGGGCCTGTCTTTGAAACTATGAATAAAAACTCTTCTATGCTATTTTTAATATGTCAAAAAAGTAGTACCCATGGACTGGTTTTGGTGCATTCTGCATTATTTTAAATAATATAGAAAATATTTTTTTACAAGCTTTCTATCATGATCTCTGGCCCTACAGTTTCACCAACAAGGCTACTCACTTATTCACTCAATAAACAGGTATCTTCATATTTACTATGTGCCACGAACAGTATAGTTACTATAACGACAAATATAAATACCTACCGGGAAGTCACAACCTAGTGACACACCCAGAAACATATGATTAACAAGAGAAGGCAGTGGTCATTTTAGAGACAGGGACAAAGTGCTCTGGGGACTAGCACCCATGAGACAACAAGACTAAACCCCGTGGCACAGATAAGTCCTTTCCAAGTTCACAGCCCCACAAGTGCCATCAGTTCCTACAGAGCGGAGTGTGTTTTCCTTCCGTGCAGGGATTTAGGCCATGGCTAAATGACCATCTGTCAGAGATGCTGGAGGTGGGGATTCCCCCCAAGTGAGAGGCTGGATTAAGTGTCCTTTAAAGCCCCTTCCAACTCTAAAATTGTATAATTCCATGAGATCAGCGAAGGCTAAAACAGTAATAGGAAGCTTCAGAGAAGAAAGGAAACTTGAACTAAGCCCAAAATGATAGCCAGGACCTAAGTAAACATAAGACAGGGCAAAAGATCCCTCATTTTGTTCCTTTTCATTAAATGTATGCCAGGTCAGTCTGCAAAACTTAATGGGATTAATGATTGGCACATCAGGAAGATTTCCATCGCTACTGAATACTGGGAAATATAGCCAGAATTCTACATTTTACTAGAAAATAATAACAGTAGGCTTTTCTGATTACATATATAAGAAAATCCTTTTAACAAAACATTAACAATACGATTTAAAATACTGACAGGCCTACTGCACTACACTCCCAATAATCACATAATTACACTTAATGAAATACAGAGCACGCAAGATCTGGCATGAGTTTACATTATTATTTGATAAGGAACTTATACAGCCTGAAATTTAGATAACTTGACTGTGTTTCTCAACAGCTTTAAACAAAGTTAACACTGTGATTTTGCATTTCAAGTAATTCTCTGCCCTTTTCTGCCCCCCCACCTGTCCTATCACTTGTGCTCACACTTCTTAGTCAAGGCATCTTCACTTTATAATACCAGGACATACACAGGAGCCCTCAAGAAAGATAAGGTAGCCAAGACCATATTTAAAAAGCCAAGAACTAAATTGTCTTTTAAAGGTTCTCTAGTATTCACAGGAATACAGTCTCCTGACAACATATCATGTCTAGCAGGTCACTACACTCATTCAAAAGTTAACTCCATGTTGAGATTCCAATACCCTCAGTATATTAAACCAAAAGCTAGCATTTTTACTGAGTGTTTCAGTGCATCAAAATTTTACTGAGTGTTTCAGTGCATCATTACTGCCAGGCGCAGTGGCTCATGCCTGTAATCCCAGAACTTTGGGAGGCCAAGGTGAATTACCTGAGGTCAGGAGTTCAAGACCAGCCTGGCCAACATGGCGAAACCTTATCTCTACTGAAAATGCAAAAATTAGCCGGGCGTGGTGGTGCATGCCTGTAATCTCAGCTACTCAGGAGTTTGAGGTGGGAGAATTGCTTGAACCCGGGAGGCAGAGGTTGCAGTGAGCCCCTGCACTCCAGCCTGGGCAACAGAGCGAGACTCCGTCTCAAAAAAAAAAAAAAATTGCAATAGAAATTTAGCTACACGTACAAGAGTGAGTGTGCTGGAGAAGAACTGGAGGAATGTGCCAGCGAGGTAATGGCCCTAGAGCCAAGACAGCAAGACAGAGCCACCCCAACTGCCATAAGTTCAGAAATGAGAGGCAGGTCAATGAATCTGAGTTAAGCAGAAATGCTGCTGTTTTAGTTGTATTACCAGCATGAGTTATTCAAACTCTGTTGGTTCAATTCCTAACTTACCCCTTTTTCTGAGAGGTTCAGAGTAAGCAAGTGCAAGGTCCTAGTATGCGATGACTTCCAGTCTACAGGCATCACATTCCCATAATTATCCGTCAGGGCATTCCAAATCCTTAAAAAGAAAAAAGCTACAATCAATGAAAATTAACATTCTGTACGTCTTTCTCAAACAAATATTCAGTGAAAGATGATCACCAAATGTCAAAGGAGAAAAACAGAAAGCACATTGTTTCTCAGAAAAACATCAACAAAGTAGAGTCTCCTAAACAAAAACTAGGTGAAAAATCACAAAACTGGGCTGACAAGAGGTCCTAAGGGAAGGTGAAGACGTACAGAAAACTCCCAATAGGCAACAGGCAACACTTCCATTGTATTAGGTGCTAGGCGCTGTTCTAAGCAATTTACATGTATTAACTCACGAAATCTTCAAAAACAACATTAGAAGGGGGAACCATTATTATCCTCATTTTACAGATGAAAAAACTGAAACACAGAGAGGGTAAGAAATGTTTCCAGGGTCACATGAGTAATAAATACAACTGTGCAATACACTTCTTTTTCTGTAACTTCAAACACACAGACCATTTCAAAAAGTGAAAAATCTCTCTCAAACAAAAGGTTTGTTATCTTTTCTGGAGAAAGAATTCACTCTCAATGTGAGAACAGGATTTAATATCTAATTTGTAATAAAGAAGCTAAGCACTAAGGCAGATACGATGAAAAGGAGAAGGAAAGGGAGTTCACAATAAAATGCACACAGGCTCTATCCAATGCAGTTACCTGACCTTATTACCCAACAGCATTACAGGGAGGCAAGAGGGTAAAATGGAAAGGGCATTTGACTGAGACTAGGGAAACAAATGCTTGTCTCTATCCTTCTTCAAACGAGTTATTGGCCAAGCCCCTTCACCTCCCTAGGTATCCTCTGCCCTTCTATAAATGAGAGACCTGGACAAGAAGCAGATACTCCTTCCAGCTCCATTACTCTAAGCATTAATTCAAAAGAGCTGTATTGAATAGAGTCCCAAACCACACCAGATAAGAACACCAAACTCAAATTTCATGACCAAAATTCAGGTTTCAATACTAAAGTAATAATCAGCACAATAAAACATGATGTTTTAAGAATTAAAGTTCAGAGATGCAATTGACTTGAAATCTAATTGGGATAAGTAAAGTTAAACACTAAACAGATGAGCTACTTACTAGCTAGAGGTATACACAAAGATGTCATGTAGAAAAAACACCCTAAAATGTATATTAGGTATCTAATTGTGAATAAGCAATAGGCTTTCTTTCCAAGTGTGTAAGACACTAAGATACAAAAACAATCCTGGTTGGGACATAAACATAAGAATGAAATTTTTTTTAAGTTCCGGGATACATTGCAGGACGCCATGGTGATTTGCTGCACCTATCAACCCATCACCTAGGTATTAAGCCCAAGAATGAAAATGTTAAAATACAGACATAACATAATAACAAATAGGGATTGGCTGCTAAAAAGAAGCAGCAATAGGACTGCAAATGCTAAAAGCGTAACATCCCAAATGATGTTTGGCTTTAAAATGCACATTAGGGACAGGCCTGGTGGCTCATGTCTGTAATCCCAGCACTTTGGGAAGCCAAAGTGGGAGGAGTGCTTGAAGCCAGGAGTTCAAGACCAGCCTGGGCAGCAAAAGGGAGACCCATAGCTCTATAAAAAAAAAAAAAAAAAAAAAAATTGAATTGGCCAGGCCCGTGGCGTGTGCCTGCAGTCCCAGCTACTTTGGGAGGGGTAAGGCAGGAGGACTGCTTAAGCCCAGGAGTTCAAGGCTACAGTGAGCTATGATGGCACCACTGTACTCCATCCTGGGTGACAGAGCAAGACTCTGTCTCTAAAAATATATAAATAAAATAAAAAATAAAATTAGCCTTAATAAAAATGTGAACCCAAAAAGCTCTAGAGAACTAATTCATTTACCCAGCAAAGCTCCCATATGCATGGTCCACTCCTATTCTCCTCTCTGTTGAAATCACATCTCCTCTAATCCCCATGAAGTAGAATTAGAGGCAATGTCTGCAGACCGCTAAACTTGCTGGGTTTCTGGCTCATAACCTCCTGGGTAAGAAATTTTCAAACACTGAATAACTGACTATATAGTCCATTTTCATGCAGCTGATAAAGACATACCCCAGACTGGGAAGGAAAAGAGGTTTAATTGGACTCACTATTCCACATGGCTGGGGAGGCCTCAGAATCATGGCGGGAGGAAAAAGGCACTTCATACATGGCAGCAGCAAGAGAAAATGAGGAAGATGCAAAAGCAGAAATCCCCGATAAGCCCATCAGATCTCATGAGACGTATTCACTATCACGAGAAAAGCTCAGGAAAGACCAGCCCCGGTGATTCAATTACCTCCACCGGGTCCCTCCCACAACACGTGGGAATTCTGGAAGATACAATTCAAGTTGAGATCTGGGTGGGGACACAGCCAAAACATATCATTCTGCCCCTGGCCCCTCCAAATCTCATATCCTCACATTTCAAAACCAATTATGCCTTCCCAACAGTCCCCCAAAGTCTTAACTCATTTCAGCATTAACCCAAAACTTTACAGTCCAAAGTCTCATCTGAGACAAGGCAAGTCCCTTCCACCTACAAGCCTGTAATATCAAAAGCAAGCTAGTTACTTCCCAGATACAATGCGGGTACAGGTATTGGGTAAATACGGCTGTTCCAAATGGGAGAAATTGGCCAAAACAAAGGGGTTACAGGGCCCATGCAAGTCTCAAATCCAGTGTGGCAGTCAAAACTTAAAGCTCCAAAATGATCTCCTTTGACTCCAGGACACGCTGACGCAAAAGATAGGTTCCCATGGTCTTAGGCAACTCTGCCCCTGTGGCTTTGCAGGGTACAGCCTCCCTCCCCACTGCTTCACAAGCTGGTGTTGAACGTCTGCGGCTTTTCCAGCCACATGGTGCAAGCTGTAGGTGGATCTACCATTCTGGGGTCTAGAGGACAGTGGACCTCTTCTCACAGCTCCACTAGGCAGTGCCCCAATAGGGACTCTGTGTGGGGGCTCCAATCCCACATTTCCCCTCCACACTGCCCTAGCAGAGGTTCTCCATGAAGGCCTCACCCCTGCAACAAACTTTTGCCTAGGCATCCAGTCATTTCCATACATCTTCTGAAATCTAGGAGGAAGTTCCCAAACCTCAATTCTTGACCTCTGTGCACCCAAGGGCTCAATACCACATGGAAGCTGCCAAGGCTTGGGGCGTGCACCCTCTGAAGCCACAGCCTGAGCTGTACATCAGCCCCTTTCAGCCACGGCTGGAGCAGCTGGGACACAGGGCACCAAGTCCCTAGCCTGCCCACAGCAGGCGGACCCTAGGCCCAATCCACGAAACCACTTTTTCCTTTTTGGGCCTCCAGGCCTGTGATGGGAGGAGCTGCCATGAAGGTCTCTGACAAGGCCTGGAGACATTTGCCCCCATGATCATGTGGATTAACATCAGGCTCCTTGCTACTTACGCAAATTTCTGCAGCTGGCTTGAATTTCTCCCCAGAAAATGGAGGAGTTTTTTCTATTGCATAGTCAGGCTGCAAATTTTCCCAACTTTTATGCTCTGCTTCCCTTATAAAACTGAATATCTTTAATAGCACCCAAGTCACCTCTTGAATGCTTTACTGCTTAAAAATTTTTTCTGCCAGATACCCTAACTCATCTTCCTCAAGTTCAAAGTTCCACAAATCTCTGTGGCAGGGGCAAAATGCCACCAGTTCTCTTTGCTAAAACATAACAAGGGTCACCTTTGCTCAGTTCCCAACAACTTCCTCATCTCCATCTGAGACCACCTCAGCCTGGATTTTATTGTCCATATTGCTGTCAGCATTTTGGGAAAGCCATTCAACAAGTCTCCAGGAAGTTCCAAACTTTCCCACATTTTCCTGTCTTCTGAGCCCTTCAAACTACTCCAATCTCTACCTGTTACCCAGTTCCAAAGTCGTTTCCAGATTTTCAGGTATCTTTTCAGCAACGCCCCACTCTCCTGGTACCAAGTTACTGTATTAGTCCATTTTCATGCAGCTGATAAAGACATACCCAAGACTGGGAAGAAAAAGAGGCTTAATTGGACTTACAGTTCCACACGGCTGGGGAGGCCTAAGAATCATGGCAGGAGGCAAAATGCACTTCTTGCATGGCGGCAGCAAGGGAAAATGAGGAAGGAGCAAAAGCTGAAACCCCTGATAAGCCCATCAAATCTTGTAAGACGTATTCACTATCACGAGAATAGCACAGGAAAGACCAGCCCCCATGATTCAATTACCTCCCCCTGGATCCCTCCCACAACACGTGGGAATTCTGGGAGATACAATTCAAGTTGAGATTTGGGTGGGGACACAGCCAAACCGTATCACTGACTATAGACCTAATCCTGGTCAGGAACTTGAGTAGAATACACTAGCAGGTGAAGACAATCCAGAATTTGAGGCATTTGCTTTGTCTGCTTATTTGCTCCTTCTTAAACGAGGCTATAAGAAAAAGGCACATTTGCTTCTAAGGAATACTTCACTTAGAAGCACCTGTCGGTGACTTTGCTCTTCCAAGAAAATGAAAGCCAATTAACAGTCTCCACTAAGGTCAAAACAATGGTAGTTGGAAGGACACAGAGGCAACTCTAGTGAAAGATTTCCAGAATTCTGCAGTCAAGACATATGAACTGCCTTCATCTTTATCACAAAGCATTACAACCAGTTGTAAACGATGGTCAGGACAGCTCTTTTGCAAGGAGGTCAAAGTCCTATCAACATTGAATCCTGCAGAATACTCTTATAAGTAAAACCTCAGTAGATAATACAATCCATATTTAACCAAAACAAAAGCTGAGGCTCAGAGAAGTTAAATAAAGTGCCAGGGGTCAGGGAGGGTTTTGGGGTGATTCAAGCACATTACATTTATGGTGCACTTTATTTCTATTATTATTATATTATCATATATAATGAAATAATTACACAACTCACCATAATGTAGAATCAGTGGGAGCCCTGAGCTTGTTTTCCTGCAACTAGATGGTCCTATCTGGGGGTGAGGGGAGACAGTGACAGATCATCAGGCATTAGATTCTCATAAGGTATCTGCAAACTAGATCCCTCACCTGTGCAGTTCTAAATCCTATTAGATCCTACCTAATGCTGTGGCTGATCTGACAAGAGGTGGCTCAGGTGGTAATGCAAGCAATGGGGAGCAGCTGGAAATCCAGATGAAGCTTTGCTCACTCTCTCAACCACTCACCTCCTGTTGTGTGGCCCAGTTCCAGTACCGGTCTGTGGACCAGGGGTTGGGGACCCCCTGACCTAAAGCACAGCAATATCTGAGTAAAACAATTATCAATTCTACCTAGTGAAAAGGGGGCTGGAACAGATTATCAAGCAATGGTATGTTTCTGTAATATAAAAGAAACAATGCCAGTGATGACCAGGTCCCAACTCCTGAAAAAAAAAGAGATTTCTTATGCATTCCCAAGTCAAGAGACACAAATTACCACCAACATACCATCTACTAAATACCATTAACAAGAGCAACAACATATTTTTAAGCAAAGGCTAAAATAACCTACTTTCCTGACAGTCTAAGTGAAATAAAGTCTCGTAATGATCTACATACAATCCTCTAATTGACTTAAGTCAGCTACTCTTGATAAACCCAAATACATAATAAACCTACACTAATTTTTAAATCCAGAATGTGTCCCGGGTTTAGTGATTCAGAGTATCTAAATCTACATACACATAAAATTATCTTCTCTTTGGAAACAGGCTTCCAAAAATGTCATCTTTTGCTACTGACTGCATGCACGTGTGTATAAAATCCAATTCTAAAATTTTCCCTTCTCCACACCTGGGCAGAACACAGTACAGAGGAACCAATAAAAGGAGATAGTCTCCAAACACTGGTGGGCCAGCGCCACTGCTCAGCCATGTTTACAGGCCCCACTCCCAAAGCTGTCTTTTCAAGCTTCCTACCTTATTCCTGATAAATCTGTTTGTTTCACAGAAGAAAGGAGACAATCAGGCTGGAAACTCCTTTCCATGCCTGTAACTCCTGCCCTGTCTCTCAAAACTTCTTCCCTAACCTCTAAGAGTCTCTCCATCCCATTAATGCTCTGAAAATCCATTCCTTCTCATGTCCTCATTTTTGAGACAAAGTCTCACTCTGTCACCCAGGCTAGAGTGCAGTTGTGCGATGACGGCTCACTGCAACCTTCGCCTCCCGAACTCAAGTAATCCCTCCACCTCAGCCTCCTGAGCAGCTAGGTCCGTGGGACCACAGACATGTGCCACTAGACTCCATTAATTCTTTAAATTTTCTTGTAAAGACCAGGTTTCACTATATTGCCCAGTCTGGTCTCGAAATGTTGGAAGCAAGCCATCCTCTCACCACAGCCTCCCAAAGTGCTGGGATCACAGGTGTGAGTCACCGCACCCAATCTGATTCCACTCATTTTACCTTCAGCCTCTCCGGAGGCTCCTCTCCCCCTATATACACAACATGCTCAAGTTCCCTTACTCTCACCATTCCTATTTACCTACTTTTGGGGGTAAGACCATGGTACCTAATTACAACTCTTAACCAAATTATAATTGCGGTTCAGGGAGGTTTAAAAAGTGCCCTCAGGAACTCTGCGCCTCCCCTCCCCCAGCTTTCACAAATCCCCATGAACCTCCATCATTGCACTTAGGTGATTCTGTAATTATTAATATTACTTGTGTATGCCTTGGTCTCCCCACCAGACCGTGCGATCGTTACCATCAGTAAGCAGGGCCCTTCGTTTTCGTCTCTGTGGCGGCTCGCACTCTACCAGGGCTCTCGGATGGGTCCCACAGATTCCTGTGCCCTAAATGCTGCCTCGCTCGTTGGTACTTATGCACAGACAATATACTCCACCTTGAAAGTAAGACTTTTTTCCACCTGCCAGGCACACTCCCACTCATCAGTCAGATCGTTTGCACATTTCTCTATAGTCTTTCCTGACTCTCCCCCAGACATACGCTTTTAAGTCTCCCACATTTGGTGCATATAACCATTGCAGCACTAATTACATCCATACAAATATTTGTTTACACATCTATCTCCCATCCTACGTCGTGTCCTAACTTGGGAGGGACAATGTCCAGTCGTTTTGGTGTTCCCTGTGCGAGGCGGCGCCTGGCACTCAGCAGGTGCTTAATAAATGCGACTTGAGTGAATGAATGGCGACACACGTGCCCCGAAAGATGCCGTCTCAAACTATGGGCTCTGCACTGGCGATTCCCCTCTAAAGCAAACGAGGGTTTGGTATGCAGGAAGGAAGGCGGGAGGCACCGAGGCGGAGGTTTTCAGGGCGCTTGGCGGACGGGGGGCAGGGGATTTAAATCGCTGGGCGAGCAGAGGCCGACGGCCCGAGGAGGGAGGCGAGAGGGCGGGGACTCCCGCGTCCATGGAGGCGGAAGGAGAGCGTGGGGGAGGAGCTGCGGCCGGAGGGCCGGCGGGTCGGGCGAGGGGCAGGGGAGGCTCCCGCCCGCTCCCGGCCAGGGCCCGCACTCACTCGTCCCCCTGCAGGAGGCTGCACTCCGTGATGGGCCGCACGGCCGCCCTCGGGGGCTCGGCGCCCGGATCCGAGGGGCGGAAGCACAGGCTCAGCTTCTCCTCCAAGCTGCAGGCCAGGGCCGGGAAACCGTCGGCGCCCCCGCCCGCCCCGGCCCCCGCCCCCGCCCCCGCCCCGGCCTCGGGGCTCGCGTTACAGTTCTCCTGGTCCAGGAGGCTCCGGGCCGGCTCCTGGAACTCATAGAAATCCTGCCAGTCCCCGTCCGCCGCCATCGCCGCCCGGAGCAGTCGCGCGCCACCCCCCGACCGGCCCAGCCCGGCCCCGCCCCTGCCCGAAACCCCGCCCCCGCCCGCTCCCCGGCGGACAGATCCCAGGCTGTCCCATCCCTGGGTTTCCGCGTTGCCCGAGTCTTCGTCTAGTTGAACGCGGTGCTCCTAGAAACCCAAGACCTTAACTGCCTTGAGTCACTTCCTATATTTTCTGTCATTTAGGAATAACTTCCCTCTTAGCGTCCCTTATTAGAAACCTGACCTAAATGTGGCTAAAATAAAGGACTTCTTTAAACTTGCGACCTAATATCAGATTACGCCCCGAAAGTCGTTTTCCCCAAGGTAACCCGCTCCTTTCCTAACTTGTCAACCAGAATAACAGCCAGAGTCACTGGGAAATGTTTAAGTGGTACCGAAATTCATTCCTCAAATATTTTGGCTCTCACATGCAAAGCACCTGCTAGAACCTGCAGAACATACAAAGATAAATAATTATGCTAGTTAACATTTGCAAAGCACTTAGAACAATGTCTAGTAGTAGATACCCTATATGTATGTTATAACTAATACTTGGGTGCCGCATGCACACGGCTTGCAATGTCGGAGTGATAAGAGTAATAAATTATTTAGACCTCATAAAAAGTAAGTGTGATTGGGCGGTTCAGTTTTGCAAGATGGAAAGAGTTATGGAGATGGATGGTGGTGATGGTTCCACGACAATGGTAATGTGCTGAATGCCACTGACACTTACAAATGGTTAAGGTGGTAATTTTGTGTGTATTTTACTACAATACAAAAAAATCGGAGGAGGCCGGGCGCGGCGGCTCACGCCTATAATGCCAGCATTTTGGCAGGCCGAGGTTGACGGATAGCTTGAGGTCAGGAGTTCGAGACCAGCCTGGCCAAAATGGTGAAACCCCCGCCTCTACTAAAAATACAAAATCTAGCCAAACATGTTGGCACACGCCTATAATCCCAGCTACTCGGGAGGCTGAGGCAGGAGAATCCCTTGAACTTGGGAGGCAGAGGGTACAGTGAGCCAAGATTGCACCACTGTACTCCAGCCTGGGCAACAGAGCTAGGCTCAGTCAAAAAAAGTGTTTTTAAAGGGAGGAAAAAGTAAATATCATAAGGAAGTATGAATGTGTAGAGGCAATGAATGCTCAGTAGTTGAGAAGAGTGACATCTCTGGAGGGGCATGATCAAATACTTCACTTAGAAGGTGGAGCTGGTTAGGTGATGAAAGACAAGCTCATAGTTTGAAAAATAAATCTGAAGTTAGTAATAGAAAATAAGTTTTTCCCAGTATGCTTTGTCCATCTCTTGGCAGCACGGAAACACATTTTCATGAATACATGTTAATACCAACATTTTCTTCTTTACTAGTCCAATAAATGTTGTGTTTTACTTTAGGGATTTGTCCCATATCACATCAAGTAGTTCTGTGATTAAGCCTAAGATACTGTTGATAATTAAAGGAAATGTTGTTCCCTATTTCCTTTGAAACCATAAAGGGAGTGGATGTTGATCCCCAGTTAGCCAAGAACTAGAACTAATTAGTCAACAGTGAACAATAGCTTTTGGATTGATGAGAAAACATTCTGACTCAGCTATCTGAACGTTACTCAAAAGTGATGCTCCAAAGTATCAAAGAGCTATTTTTCTCCAGGTGTTCGACTATACACACAAAGTTATGAGGAAACTATCTAGTTGATGCAGACTCTAAATTGTGTACATGGCTAAGATAAAATTAATTTATTTTTCTTGATTCATATTTCCATTTACCTGTTATGCTGTGTCCACATGTGAGTGAAAATGATTGCTCTTAGAACCCAAATGTAGCACTGTCAACATTTTCAGATGTTTTTAAATAAATTGCCTCTAGTTTAGCTCCAGAAGTATTAGAATTTCATTTTAGTCAAATTTCTTACACAGGATGCTTTTTACTTTTAATTAAATAGAAATTACTGTATATTACCCTATGCATTTTGAATATTCCTTTGGGAAAACAAGATGAAAATCACTTTTCTTGGTCAACTCATGTTTGCACACTCATGGTAACCTTGGCACTCAACGCTATCCATAAGAAGGCTCCAAATAGATGTGTCTGTGAGAAAACACTGTATTTATCTATAATTTTGACACTTTATAGGGACAGAGCAATTAGATTCGAAAGAAACCATAGAGTGGAATAAATTGTTAATTGGTGTTCTGGTAGATTTTAAATAGTTACTGTAAACACAAACACATAACAGCAGAAAACTGTATAAATACTTGTAAATTTAAACCGTTTAAATGTTTGTAACCAGATAAAATTATAAAGTAGCAATGTTTCCCTTCAATGCTTTCCACACACCTCTCTTCCCATGTGTGTCTGGGGACTTCAGGTTGCTCCACAGCCTTCCAAATCATCCTAGAGGAGGAGAGACCATGTTCCACCCAGGTCGTGGCCCCATTCCCTTATCCCCACCCTTTCCTTTAGTTCCTTTGGTACTGGGCGCAGACTTCTTTAAGAGAATCCAGCTCCGAGTTACTGTTCTGTAAACCCCTTCACTTAATAATTCCTGACAGCAAGCTTAGCTCATTTCCCAGTAACTCTCCTACCCATCAGCCAAATTCTAGCTTCCTACACTGCCACAAATCTAGAAACACCACAGGCTTCCTGCCAGCCTCACCTGTTTTGATCAGTCCATCAGTACCCAAAAGCTTCCAATTACGAGGAGGTTCTTTCACTTTGTTATATCTCACATAACCTGCTTCTACTAATATGTCCACCAAAATCTATTTTGGACCTTTTATTTCCTACCAACTCCTGCAGGCCATAAGAAAACGAACACATGTAAACATGCTTACTCACTTGATATATTAAGAAAAGTTAGCCTGTTGAATTAATTTTCAGCCCTTAATTCAAAATTAGAAAGAGAATATAGAAGAACTTTTATTTATTTATTTTTTTTTTTTGAGACGGAGTCTCGCTCTGTCGCCCAGGCTGGAGTGCAGTGGCCGGATCTCAGCTCACTGCAAGCTCCGCCTCCCGGGTTTATGCTATTCTCCTGCCTCAGCCTCCCGAGTAGCTCGGATTACAGGCGCCCGCCACCTCACCCGGCTAGTTTTTTGTATTTTTTAGTAGAGACGGGGTTTCCCCATGTTAGCCAGGATGGTCTCGATCTCCTGACCTCGTGATCCGCCCGTCTCGGCCTCCCAAAGTGCTGAGATTACAGGCTTGAGCCACCGCGCCCGGCCTAGAAGAACTTTTAAAGAGAGATTTATAGCACTTGAGTATTATATGGATATTAATCATTTAAGATAGAAAAGGTTACTTTTCTGTTTTGACAATGTACTTAAATTTTGCACATATATATCAGAGTGGAAGTTTACATAACACAAAATTTAAAAATCAATTATTCAACGTATAGGCCACCTGTCTTGGTCCATTTTATGTTGCTATCACAGAATCCCACAGACTGAGTAATTTATAAAGAAATTGATTTCTCACAGTTCTGGAGGCGGGAAAGTCCAAGATTATGGTGCTGACATCTGGTGAGGGCTTTCATGTTGTGTCATCTCAAGGCAGAAGGTGGAAGGGCAAGAGAGTGTGAGAGAGCAGGGAGAGAAGGAAGGTCAGACTGATTCATTTATCAGAAATCTACTTCTGCCATAACTAACACGCTTCTGGGATAATGCTGTTAATTCATACATGAGGGCATTGTCCCTCATGATCCAAACACCTCTCAAAGGTCCCCGTTATCCAAACACCTCTCAAAACTGTTGCACTGGGGATGAAGTTTCCAACACAAAACTTTAGGGGACACATTCACACCATAGCACCACCTAAAAGTATAATCAGTCAGAAAATACAAGAACTGCAAAAGAAACTGTTGAATACAAAACCAAAAAATATCTTGTTGTCGAAGTACCATACTTAGCAAAGGCCAGAGGCATTATAAAGCAACAGTAAAATAATGAGAAGGTATGTAAATGAAAGTTTATTGAGAAGAGCTAAGGTAATTGCTGAAATCATTTATAACTAGAAGGAAAAAAAAAAAAAAACAGCTGATGAAACAAAAGTAACAAAATTTGGAAATCTCTATGGTGACCCAATAATTTAAGGAAAGGTTGCTTGCTTGCCAAAAAGGAAAGAGTAGCTTCTCTTCATTTTTTCTCCTGTAAAAAAAAAAGAAAGAAAAATCAAATTAACCAGACATAGCAGCATGTGCCTGTAGTCCAAATAACTTGGGAGGCTGAGGCAGGTGGATCACTTGAGCCCAGGAGTTCATTACAGTGAGCCATGATAGCACCACTACACTTCAGCCTAGATGACAGAGCAAGACCCTGTCTCTTAAAAAATAAAAATCAAGAAACTGTTGAGGAGACAAAGACCACAATCTAGAATTTAGTAATAAAGAATATTTCATTCCAGTTCATTCAAGTTTGATAGAGATAAATCTTTAGTGAACAGCCATACCTTCCATTTTAATGATTAAGCCAGCGTCCTGGATCAGGCAGAACCACCTTGAGAAGAAGCAGTAGCAGGCTCCAAGAGAAGGAACCAAGGTGACTGGCCATGGCTGCACCCTTACAAGGCACCACAATAGCCGGGTAGGGAAAACACTGCCAAGTGCATGCCTGCTTGTGTTCTGGGTAATCAAATGCTGGTCTCTTAAAAATAAATGGAAACAACCACTGGCAGTAGTTGTTTATCTGACATCATAATTTGTTCACCATCCCTCCTATTTTGCCTCTTGATTAAATCTGTATTTTACACTACAGTTATGTAAATTAACTTCACTGGAAAGTAATACAAAATTAATAAAATAGACTATTGTCATTGGTGGACTTGAGTTTTCAGAGAGGCATTTGAGAAGAAAAAGAAAATCAGTGGAAATGGGAAAGCTTTCTTTGGCCCATACAGGAAAAAAAAAAAAGATGAAGAAAAGAGAAAAAGTTGTGAACCTTCAAGAAAATAGAAATAAGTTCACTTCACACTGACCTGGGGAAAAACAAGCAAGAAAAAAAGCAAAAAGTTATACTGAGCACAATGACTGACTCTCAGTAGGTGACACTGTAATAGAGTAACAGGACACATCTGGAGACTAGGTGGCATCAAAAGAGGCACCAATAGGTTTATAGAGAGAAGTGGACACAGACAATCCAGAGGCGTTTGCAGCTGAAAAGAAACAGGGAGACTTGGATTATATTTGGGTAGCATTATGTTTTATTTTCTGGCATACTTATTAATATAAATTTCTTATAAGAGTACTTGTCCCAAATTATCTCTAGTTTCAAGTGTTGGGACAAGGGAACCATACTATCCAGCAATATTCCACAAAATCAGCCAGATAAGTCTGCCAAAATTTGCACTGAGGGTAGTATAAGAATGAGCATTAGGCCGGGCGCAGTAGCTCACGCCTGTAATCCTAACACTTTGGGAGACCGAGGCAGGCAGATTACTTGAGGCCAGGAGTTCGAGACCAGCCTGGCCAACCACATCTCTACTAAAAATCCAAAAATTAGCAGGGCATAATGACTCATGCTTGTAGTCCCAGCCTACTTGGGAGACTGAGGCACAAGAATCATTTGAACCTGGGAGGCGGAGGTTGCAGTGAGCAGAGATTGCGCCACTATACTCCAGTCTGGGCAACAGTGAGACTTGGCCTCAAAAAAAAAAAAAAAAAAAAAAAGGATGAGTGTTAAACTGTGCTATTCCTTTGAAATTTTATTTTCTTGGGTCTGTGTTTTTCATTTGCATTCTTGCCCCTAAGTTTTTATATTCAAACGTATTAAAATTTCCTGTCTATAAAAAAGGAAAAATTTCATTGTAAACAAGGTGGGGATGAAGTGGGACTAAAGGTGAGGATGTCTATTTTACATAAAACATTTTAATCTTTTTAAGCTGTAAGTTTAGTAGGGTTTTCTCTTCTCTTTTCTTACTAAGTGTGGTCAAAATGTCTTCACAGCAAAAGAGCTGCGCCAATATTGCTCATCAAAATAGCTTAATCAAAGTGTTATGTAGCTAAATAAATATCCCACTTAAGTCAGATGGGTGTTGGTCTACAGAAACAAAACAAAGTAGCCTATTAAGAAATTGTTTACATAATTTAAGCAAACAGACATGTAATTGCTCAATTTTCTGCCTGATTTGACTAGGGTAGACATAAAAGTAAGCTAGTTGTTTCTAATCTGGTATTAAAGGGTTTAGCATAGGAGATTTGTTCATTCCTTGTTCTTATTGCTTAAAGAAAGAAATGTTAGTTTTATTCCATGTTGTAAAGACAGAGACAGTTACTTTGTAACTCCAAAGGATTGATTTGCTCTTTGGAAAACTGGATTAGTATATACCCCAAATGTCTGTAAGTCTCACCAAACTGGGATTTGTGATGAACTGAATTACCACCAGTGCCTGAATTTCAGTATCTCATTAACCCCCAGCCATGGAAATGCAAGACTCTTGGTACCCCGATGCCTACATTGTGCTGTTGATGTACCCAGCTCTGTGGCTAAGTGGACACGGGAGACAGCAGGCACCCTCCAGACTGCATCTACCTAGACAGGCCAGCTAAACTCAGCCTCAGCCTTCTCCTTTTGTTATGAGCTAAACTGTGTCCCCTCAAAATCCATAGTTGAAGCTGTAAGCCCCAGCACCTCAGAATATGACTGTATTGAGAGGTAAAGTATTCATAGATGTGATTAAATTAAAATGAAGAATATTTGGATGGGCACAGTGGCTCACCTGTAATCCCTGCATTTTGGGAGACCGAGGCGGGCGGATCACTCACTTGACGTCAGGAGTTTGAGACCAGCCTGGCCAACATGATGAAATGCCATCTCTACTAAAAATGCAAAATATATATTAGCCAGGCGTGGTGGCATGAGCCTGTAGTCCCAGCTACTAATGAGGCTGAGGCAGGAGAATCACTTGAACCCAGGAGATGGAGGTTGCAGTGAGCCAAGATCACACCATTGCCCTCCAGCCTGGGCAACAGAGTGAGACTGTCTCAAATTAAAAAAATAATAATAATAAAAGAAAGAAAAGAAGATTTGTTAAGAGTGTGCCCTAATCCAGTCTGACTGGTATCCAGAGGAAATTTGGACACACAAGAAAACAGCAGGGATGCAGTCACACAGAGGAGAGGCCACATGAGGACAAGGTGAGATGGTGACCATGTGCAGGCCGAGGAGAGGCACCTCAGCAGAAACCAACCCAGCTGACACCTTCGTCTTAGACTTCTAGGGTCCAGAACTGTGAGGAAATGAATTTCTTTGCTTCAGCTGCCCAGTCTGTGACATTTTGCGATGGGAGCTCTCACAGACTGATACACCATCCATAGTCATCCCAGTGGTTCCTGACAGTCTCCACAGAGATGGGACAGATATGATTCTCTTCTTCCTTCTGGCTTCTTTGTCACCTTGAATATTGCTCTCTCCTAGAAATAACAGCAAGTGGCTGTTAACTGGGTGACATACTAGTGAAAGCAGAACCAGAGCTTTCTGCCTACCCTATGACCCACCTACAGGTGAGAAAACTAGAAATTCTAAAGAATAATTCAAGTCGTTGAGATGCAGAACTGTCAGCCAGATTAGGAGGGTCTGGGGTGCTCCCTACTAAAGCCAAGTGTGAGGGCTTCCCAAGAACCAGAGTGTGAGCCAACCTTGCAAGAAGGATCAATAAACAGTGTCTTCCTCTCCAGCTGGATGGTTACTTAGATGAAGGACCTGGACACTGCTGCCCCTGTGAGCCCAGAGTGGGACACCATGAGGGAGTTCTTAGGAGATCCTGATTGAAGTCCCCTGGAGTTAGGAGATACGTGGGAAGTTAAAAACTGAGGCTAACTCTTGCCTAAAGAACTCTGAAGGCACGAGGGTGGGGAGCTTCCCATGATGACAGTGCTGAGACAGAGGTCTACAGAGTGAGCAGCCCATGCTTACACCATCTGTTGGGCAAGGATGCATGGTTTTCCCTGGGGCCAAGTGGAAAGACAGCCCTGAGGAGAGCTAGACTTGAGTCACCTTGAAAAGGTCCCACAAAGATCGTAAACTAGTTCAACCACTAGGGAAAACAGTATGGCGATTCCTCAAGGATCTAGAACTAGAAGTACCATATGACCCAGCCATCCCATTACTGGGTATATACCCAAAGGATTATAAATCATGCTGCTCTAAAGACACATGCACACGTATGTTCATTGTGGCACTATTCACAATAGCAAAGACTTGGAATCAACCCAAATGTCCATCAGTGACAGACTGGATTAAGAAAATGTGGCACATATACACCATGGAATACTATGCAGCCATAAAAAAGGATGAGTTTGTGTCCTTTGTAGGGACATGGATGCAGCTGGAAACCATCATTCTCAGCAAACTATTGCAAGAACAGAAAACCAGACACCGCATGTTCTCACTCATAGGTGGGAACTGAACAATGAGATCACTTGGACTCGGGAAGGGGAACATCACACACTGGGCCCTATTATGGGGAGGGGGGAGGGATGGCATTGGGAGTTATACCTGATGTACATGACGAGTTGATGGCTGCCGACGAGTTGATGGGTGCAGCACACCAACATGGCACAAGTATACATATGTAACAAACCTGCACGTTGTGCACATGTACCAGTATAATAATAAAAAAAAAAAAAGAAAAAGAAAAGAAAAAAAGAAAAGGTCCCACAAAAAAGGGTTAGCAGGGTTGAGGAGACCCCAGCAGGAGACCACCCCAACCTAACAGGAAGAGGATGCAGAGTGGGGGTGGATGTGATGGAGAAAAGTGAAAGAGCAAACCAGTTCTCAGGTCAGGTCTAAGCAGGCCAGGAGGCTAACACAAATATAAGATAGAGGTTGTGATTTACATTGAATCACACGTAGTAGTAAGACTGTTCTTATGTATGAAAGTCACTGAAAACCCATGGGCTCCAGCCAAAGATGACAGCCAGGAGTGTGGAAGGGAAATAGGACAGTTCATGTTTAAAGATGCAGATGGGAGGAGAAAGGGAGCTTTCTCCTTAGTGTACTTTAGCAAATTCAACCCATTCAAATTTTAGTTCTAACCACCTTGGACAGACACCATTGCAGCCCTCAATTTTCATCTCTCCTAGATGGTTCCCACCCCCTGCCTCATCATACACGGAGCCCTTTCCTTTTCTTTCAAAAACAATAGCAGTGTCCTGATAAATATCAATTCGTGAGAATATAAATGCTTAAGAAGTTTGCTATTCCAGTACAATGAGACTCAACTTTGAGATCACCTGGCATCACCATAGCGGTAATTAATCTACATTTACACCACCAATCAAGATAAATGCCAAGTAGAAATTGTTACTAGAGGATGGACGTACAGATGAGAACTATCTCAATGAAAATGTCTCCAAAATTCCAGGCTGTGATCTGGATGCAATGCAGTTCCTTATGTAGGTCAAAAATCAAGGGAAAAAATCCACCAGCTCTCTGGTCCCATTATGAAAGTGTGGTGGATTGAGGGTATTAACTACTGGAAATCCCAGAGGACCAAAGACACCAGTTCTGTGGAATAAAGTAAGTTTGAGATAAAGTGCAGTACAGACGGTCAAGGTAATGCTGCCTTTTGCTTCACCTTCAGAAGCTGAGGGTAACAAGGTTATCTTTTGTTATGAGATGCTTTGATTTGAGTCAGCCAAGTGTAGGGCTTTGGTATTTGACAAATAAGGATTCTTTCTCCTTTGCTGAACACCTGGCTTAATGGTAATATATCATTATTTTTATTTGTCAAAAACATTTTTAAATTATTCATTTCCTCTTTGTTATTCAAGTTTGCTTTGCCATAAACCTCAATTTCCCAGCCCTCTAAATAGGGATACTTGTGTTACACATTCATGGAAAATGTTGATAGGAAAAACAATAGGTCCCCTAGCCTCTCACTCCTGATAAGATTTTACTCCTTAGTTCA
Source organism: Piliocolobus tephrosceles (assembly GCF_002776525.5). Taxonomy (NCBI): domain Eukaryota; kingdom Metazoa; phylum Chordata; class Mammalia; order Primates; family Cercopithecidae; genus Piliocolobus; species Piliocolobus tephrosceles. The sequence continues at coordinate 29,888 of NW_022319013.1, forward strand.
ATAATCTTCCATGAATGGGGTAAAAACAACCAAAATTTCAGAACCACTAGAGACCATTTCCTTTGTCATGAACACCCAAGAAATGGTACAAGACACTGAACATACCTCTCCAATTCTCCCAGTAAAATACATAGAGAAACAATAGCATGTGGCTAGACTCTTGGATTTAAACAAAGGAGAGACCTCTGTAAGCTTCTATTATTATGGGTGGTATCCTACCTATGAATGATTTATAAAGTGGAATTTGTTTGTTTCTCTGAATTGTTTTGAGGATCGATTTGCCTCTAAGTTTGTTCTGTATCTAAAAGTGATATTAAAATAGTCTCCCATAGGCAAAGGGTGACATTAGCAAAAGACTGTGCTTTTAATACTCCATGAAACAGGCATTGATTTTTATATGTGTTTAATAATAAATGCTAAATGACCCTGGAAGCGGAGACATATCTCCAGTGTCTAATAAAATAAACAATATTTACTTCTTTGAAATTAAATTCTTTAATCAAAGATCACTATAAGGAAATACAGCACTGACATCTTACAAAAATGTCAGAAGAGTAAAGACTACAAAATTAATAACTTATACATACTGTATTTTGCAAATGATAGTGGTTACACACGCACCAAATTATTTTTGAAAAATCAAATTTACTTGTAATTGGTTTCATAGAACAATGGTATTTTCCCTATACCCTTGGAATTTGTAATTAGCCTCTGTAGTTCTCTAAGTCACAGAAATTTCTTTTCCATGCTTGGCACCTGAATTATCATATTGATAGTTTTGACAACTTGAAAATACCTATCTTAAATGATGGGTAAGACACACCACTAGATGTTGTTGTACAATTTTTAAATCCATTTATTCACACTCATTTGACCCAATTGTAGTCTTCAAATATTATTCCTTACCCAGACCTCTTACATACATCCCTTATTTTATCAACTTCCCTTTAAATGTATCCATACAATTTCTCTTTCCCTATCTACAATTATTTTAATTATTTTCTACTTTCTCATCTAGTTCTTCATTCTTTTATTTTCTTCATTTGCTCGCAAATGACTTTCTCTACTTTGGAGAATGTCATGAGAGTTGGACTCGAGCCATTTATGTGTTTAGAACAGCATTTTCCCAATTCCTCCAATATTTTCATTGCCATTTAGAAAGGCATTTGAAACTCTCCCATCCAAGTAGTCTTTTCTGGCTAACCCAAGCTGAATCCTAAAAGATGAATAAGTCACCTATTATTCTCCTAAGGCACCTCCTGCCTTCCTCTTACAGTTATATCTAGTGATCAAGCTGGATGGGACCTCACCAACCAACTCTAGCAGGGTGGGCACCCTGGGCGAGCAGAGGACTTGCAATTAGACCAGTCATTAGAATTCCATCAGCCTGGAGGGTTGCGTGGGGGTGCCCTGCTACAGGTACTGAAGTTATATCCAAGTCATTAGCAGAACAAAATGTTCAGAAAAGAGTGTAGGACTCCATAGCTCCCTATAGCAGGCTCACTGGGCTCTCTAGCCTCACAGTGGAGCAAAGCACAGTGACAAGGGATTCAGAAGCAGGCAATGCCCAGAGACTCCGCAGGCAGAAAAAGGGTTGAATTTAGGTGGTCTTCTGACAAATAGCCAGGCCTCTCCAGGTCGTTGGCTGGTCTTAGAAAGTGGGGAAAGGTTGAGCCTCCATGTAGGATCTGGTGCAGAGGTGGATTGACCATGAAATTAAGGGAAAAAGCTTAAGGGACCCTTACTTGCACAAGGCACTTACAAAACCCCAGGAGAGGCAATGCAATGCATATTAAAAAGTGCTGTCATTTCGGAGAATATTAAAGACTAATTGCTGCACAAAACATTTGCAATGACCTGAAATCTTAGTGCTCATATAAGAAACCTGACAGAAGTTTTAACAAATTTGATGATAATCTTACACATTTACCTGACGATATGGCTTAAAAATTGTTAAAAGTAAACCCTTAGACAAATTAAATGTAACAGAGTTTAATTGAGCAAAGAATGATTTGCAAATCCGGCAACCCCCAAAACAGAACAGGTTCAGGGAGTCTCCAGCAGTACTGCCCAGTCAAAAAAGGTTTGTGGACCAAAAAAAGAAAAGGGACACACAGAAAACAGAAGTACAGAAACAGCCAGATTGGTTACAGCTCAGTGTTTGCCTTATTTGAACACAGTTTGAACAGTGGCCACTTTTGATTGGCTGAAACTCAGTGATAGGCACAAGAGTAGGTTACAGCCTGTTCACATATCCAGTTAGGCTACAGCTCACTATGTACAGGAAAACCTTTAAAATATATAAAGAGGCAGCTTTAGACTAAACTTAATTTAACAAAGTCATAATGTAAGCAGACAGAGGAGCCCCAGGGACTAAGGGAATTTAATCAAATTGAGCAATCAGCCTGTTTTACAGCCTCCTGCCTTGCAGCCTGTTTTTCCCCAAACCCTGCGTGGAATTTGGTCACCTAGTCAGCTGGAACCAGCCACTGACAGATCCTGCCGACATATAGATGAACCCGAGTGAACTTTCCCCATTACCATGCTAAAATCTCCATCCCAGCAGGGGCTATAGCGTCATTACCATAACATGTGACATATGTGCCAGCATCATGACTCACGCACCTGCGCCACTCAGACCCCGCCTCTACATGCGATGATGCACTGTCTCCCCTCTCCATCGCCCCATAAAACCCTCCTGTTACTTTCCCCTTTTGGGGACACTGCTTTGGAGAATCCCCCAGGGTTCTCCTTACTGGAAACAGATAACAAAACTCCTGTTGATCAAAACCTATGTTCTCTGGCAGAGTCATTTTTTACTCACCAGGCAAACAAGCCCTGGTTTTTTTCAGGTAACAATAAACCTGAAACTTCTAAACTATCAATAATAAAGAAAAATATTTTGAAAAACTAGGTTAGAGGAAAGACTGAGTTTTCTAATGTCTATGGAAAACGATGTTGTAAAATTGCAGTCCTGTGAAGAGCAATTCAAGAGTAAAAGCCAGGATCACTTGAGCCCAGGAGGTGAAGGTTGCAGTGAGCCGAGATTGCACCACTGTACTCCAGCCTGGGTGACCGAGTAAGACCCTGTCTCAAGAAAAAAAAAAAAAAAAGAGAAAGAAAAAAAAGAGTAAAAGCCAAATTGTAAGGGGAAAGTGTCAATGAACAAAGTCAAACTCTATAAAGTATTTGAAGAGATTTATTTTGAGCCACATATGAGTGACCAGTGATGTATGGCACAGCCCTCAGGAGATCCTGAGAACATGTGCCCGTGGTGATCAGGCTACAGTTTGGTTTTATACATTTTAGGGAAACATAGACATCAATCAATACACGTAAGATTTACATTGGTTCAGTCTGGAAAGGCACAACTCAAAGCCTGGGAGGCTTCCAGGTCATAGGTAGATTTAAAGATTTGCTGATTGGCAATTGGTTGAAAGAGTTAAGTTATTGTCTAAATACTTATAATCAATAGAAGGGAATGTCTGGGTTAAGATAAGGGGTCAGCTGGGCACGATGGCTCATGCCTGTAATCCTAGCATTTTGGGAGGTCGAGGTGGGTAGATCACCTGAGGTCAGGAGTTCAAGACCAGCCTGGCCAACATGGTGAAACCCCGTCTCTACTAAAATCTAAAAATTAGCCAGGTATGATGGCAGGTGCCTGTAATCCCAGCTACTCAGGAGACTGAGACAGGAGAATCGCTTGAACCCGGGAGATGGTGGTTGCAGTGAGCCGAGATCATGCCACTGCACTCCAGCCTGGGCGGCTGAGCACGACTCCGTCTCAAAAAAAAAAAAAAAAAAAGATAAGGGGTTGTGGAGACCAGGGTTCCTATTATGCAGATAGAATCAGTAGAAGGGAATGTCTGTGTTAGGATCATGGGTTGTGGAGATCAAGGTTCCCATTATGCAGAGGAGGCCTTCAGGTAGCAGGCTTCAGAGAGAGTAGATTATAATGTTTCTTATCAGAGTTGACTCTCTCCTGGATCAGGAAAAAGGTCTAGAAAAGGAAGTGGATTCTCTTCAGAATGTAGATTTTCCCCACAAGAGACAGCATTGCAGGACTATTTTAAGAGATGGTAAAGAAACATAATTTGGGGTAAAATACATTAATTTCTTTCAGGGCCTGCCATCTGTCATGTGATGCTATACTAGAGCCAGGCTGGAATTTGTTATCTTATTGCTACATGGAGTCTGCTTTGTTAGTCTTAAGATCTGTTTTAACGTTAATGCAGGTCAGCTGGGCCTGAATTTCAAAAGGGAGGAGGGAATAACGAGGAATGTCCTCTCCTGATTCCCATCACAGCCTAAACTGGTTTTTCAGGTTAACTTTAGAATGCCCTTGGCCGAGAGGAGGGGGTCCATTCAGATGTTTGGAGGGCTTAGAATTTTATTTTTGGTTTACAAAAGTATTGCAGAGATGTGTTAGAAAATTAACTATTTAAAAATATTATGTTGTATTTCTAGAGTGTGTACTGTTTGTGATACTTGTTGCCTTTTAAAATATATCATTTGTTATTTTTTCTCATTCTAAATATTTACTTTAATAGCTAATTTTGTATTATTTTTCGTAAGCAGATTCCACCAAATTACATAAGCTTCAGCCTCCACAAACTCTGAATCTGCCCCTCATCAAGTGGGCTGTGCTAAGAAGACGAGTGGAATGAGCTTGGCCTGACCTGCTACCTACCATTATTTGCAAGTATGCAATTGTTGACCTAAAAGGAAGATGTTGAGGCAAAATTAACATAAGCAGAGAGTTTACTTGGGCCAAGTTTGAAGACTGCAACCTAGGAGCATAGATTCAAGTTGCCGTGAATATACACTCTGATTAGCAGCAGTTACAAGTAAATTTTTTTTTTTTTTCTTGTTTTGGGATGGAGTTTCACTCTTGTTGCCCAAGCTGGAGTGCAATGGCATGATCTCAGCTCACCATAACCTCCACCTCCCAGGTTCAAGGAATTCTCCTGCTTTATCCTCCCGAGTAGCTGGGATTACAGGTATGTGCCACCACACCCGGCTACTTTTGTATTTTTAGTAGAGACAGAGTTTCTCCATGTTGGTCAGGCTGGCCTCAAACTCCCGACCTCAGGTGATCCAACCGCCTCGGCCTCCCAAAGTGCTGGGATTATAGGAGCCACTGCGCCTGGCCACAAGTAAATTTTTAAAGGAAACATTTAAAAATTTTGTTTACCAAAAATTTACATTAAAATAACTTGTTATTGATTGGCTATACATTGTTCTTTGTATCACAAATTCTAGGAACATGAAGATAATGGGTGAGGCAATTAGTTAGGAACCAAACGACTTTAAAAGATTGCCCGATTGCCCGTAGGCATGGGTGTGTGTGTGGTGGAGCAGGGAGCTTGACTGAAGCCCTATACTCAAGTTTCTCCGGGCCTGATGAATTTTATGCACCTCACATAGCTCAGGCTCCTCTGAGCAATTTTTCTTCTCTCATAATCCATGAATATACAATGTTTAAGGCTTTAGTTAAAAGTACACAAGATGGACTTATACTTCAGTGTTTTGTGGGGAGATGTTATCGAAGGCAAACAAGGGTGAGTACTTGTGTGAGAAGCTAGCCCACCTCTCAACCACAGTCTTCTTCTGGGCCACACAGCTGGACTACATTTCCCAGGCACTCTTGCAGCTCCATGTGGTCATGTGAATGAGTTCTAGCCAATGGAATGCAGATGATGGAAGCAATGTACAGCCCTTCCAGACTTAAGCCATGAAAACCTCCCACAATTGCTCACCTATTTCTTCCTTTTTCACTGGCTTAATGCACAAACCACTGTCAAACATGGCAGAACCACACAATGAAAGGAAGTTAGGTCTCTGATCCACTGCTTGGGAAGAAAACTAAATTGGAACTCCTATGTTATTCTTCCAGTTAGCAAGAAATAAACTTTTTATTCTTAAAACACTGGGGTTCAGATGTTTGTCTGTTACAACAGCTAATAACATCCTAGTGAATACTTCTGTTAGTGGACGAATAGCACTCCTCTTAAATTATGTTATATGTAAGTTTAGTAAGATCCTACTTGCTTGTGTATAAACATATGTATATTAGTGTATATGTTTTGCACATATAAACATATGTATATGAAAATAAATATGTCTGAAGTCATATTTTCTCTCTTGTAGGTCCCATTTTACATTACTAGTTAATAATAGGCTACAGCAGGGGTCCCCAACCCCCAGACCATGGACTGGGGCTACACAGCAGGAGGTGAGTGGCGGGGGTGGGGGACATTACCACATTACTGCCTGAGCTCCTCCTCCTGTCAGATCAGCTATAGCATTAGAGTCTCATAGGAGCATGAACCCTATTGTGAACTGTGCATGCGAGGGATCTAGGTTGCCTATTCCTTATGGTAATCTAACTAATGCCTGATGATCTGAGGTGGAACAGTTTCATCCCCAGCTATCCCCTCCCCTTCCCCTGCCATCCATGGAAAAATTGTCTTCCATGAAACCAGTCCCTGCTGCCAAAAATAATGGGAACTGCTGGGCTACAGTATATGCTTAGCATTTCTGATATTTGGGTATTTGAGGAGATATTAAAATTTCTAAAGAAATAGACCTATGCATCAGTGTAATAGACCTTTAAAGATTGTGACTTTCTCTTTATTAGCATATTTCAGCTCAGAAGATCTTCCAAAGATTCTAGAGAAAGAATTCCTGCAATGGATGGAGGTTGGCCTAGACAACATCTACACTCTTTGTCAATCTGATTATTTCTAGGTTTCACATCCTAAGTACAAAGCATGGTTTCACAGGACTCCCTGGATCAAATTATGTTAATGATAAAACTCATGTTTTAATGCACTTGCCCTTACTGGCTGCTATGGTTTGAATGAATCCTCAATGTGGGATTATTCAGAAGTGGGGCCTTTAAAAGTGATTGGATCCTGAGGGTTCTGACCTTGTGAATTGGTTAATCCACTCACGGATTCGTGGGTTAAAAAATTAGTGGGCTATCTGCTGAGCACGGTGGCTCATTCCTGTAATCCCAGCACTTTGCGGATCACCTGAAGTCAGGAGTTTGAGACCACCCTGGCTAACATGGTGAAACCCCGTCTCTACTAAAAATAGAAAAATTAGCCAGGCGTGGTGGCAGGCGCCTGTAATCCCAGCTACTTGGGAGACTGAGGCAGGAGAATTGCTTGAACCTGGGAGGCAGAGGTTGCAGTGAGCCAAGATTGCATCACTGCACTCCAGCTTGGGCAACAGAGTGAGACTTCATCTCAAAAAAAAAAAATTTAGTGAATTATCATGGGAGTGGGACTGACAGCTTAATAAGAAGAGAAGAGACCTGAACTAGCACATTGACATGCTAAGTCCCCTCCCCATGTGATATCTTGTGCCACCTTGCTGTTCTGCAGAGTCCCTACCAGCAAGAAGTCTCTCAACAGATGTGCCCCCTCCACCTTGTACTTCCCAGCCTCCATAACTATAGGAATAAATTCCTTTTCTTCATAAATTACCCAGTTTCAGGTATTTCATTGTAAGCAACAGAAAACAGACTAAGACAGTGGCTCATGCAGGCTGTAAGCTCATACCACGTCTGGCCTCACCTTCACCCAGGGAGATGCCTTACATCTGCTTAGAATCAAGTCTTTTCAGCTTCTCCTTCTTCTGGCTACTAGGGTTCCTTCCAAGGACTCAGTTTCTACTAGCCACCAGTGTCACATCTGCAGGACACAAGTACTGGATCCCAGGACAGAAGTACCAGAGCAGAGGCTGAACACTGCACATGCTTTCAGGCCCCCGCAGGTGCTTCCCCTACAACCCCATCACGTATAGTGTGTGCCACGGTAGCAGCTCTGGGCTATTGCTCGTTCTGATGAACACCATGGCCTGTGCCAATTCCCTGCCTCTCCCATTGAGAACAATGACCTGTCACTCAGCACAGCCACTGATGCATGGCAGCCCACAAGCTTCTAAAAGGACAAAAAGATCTGTGGGGAGGTGGCAGGAAATACCCCTTTCAGCCTTTTCTTATTCTCATCTATGCACCCTCTTGCCTTAGAAAATTGTAAGTCTTGGCCGGGCTCGGTGACTCACGCCTGTAATCCCAGCACTTTGGGAGACCGAGGCGGGCGGATCACGAGGTCAGGAGATCGAGACCATCCTGGCTAATATGGTGAAACCCCGTCTCTACTAAAAATACAAAAAATTAGCCAGGCGTGGTAGCGGGCGCCTGTAGTCCCAGCTACTCGGGAGGCTGAGGCAGGAGAATGGTGTGAACCGGGGAGGCGGAGCTTGCAGTGAGCCGAGATCGTGCCACTGCACTCCAGCCTGGGCGACAGGGCGAGACTCCGTCTCAAAAACAAAACAAAACAACAACAAGAAAATTGTAAGTCTTTGAGTTTTTTTACACCTTTTATACTTTTAAGTTTTTATACCTTTTATACCTTAATAGTTTCCAGTCCCTACAGCCAGATATGAATCTATGGGATTGGGTTAGACATACTTTGAATTACAGATAGTTCTTTTTACTCAGAGACATGCCTTCCCTATCACTTAAGAGTCTGGGCTCTGTCTACCCTCAGGATGAGTTTTCTTCCAGGAGATACCTCAGAATATCATGCAGATGCCCTCTAGGTGGGCCCAACTGGCCAGACCTGCTGGAATCCCAGCTCAGGCTTGGGTGTGGGGACCCTGAACCAGGTGTCCAGTTAATAAAAATGCTCTGTACACACCTAATTCTCCAAGAGAATCGACCCTTCAGTATTTCCGATGTTTCTCTAAACTTTCCCGATGACAAGTCTGGGCAAATGAAAGACCCTAACATAGTAGACATAAGCAAGATTTCAAAGCATGAAGCTAGAATGGGATTCCTAGTGTCAGTCTAGTACCTTTTAATATCAATTCTCTGAAATGACATTAAAGTTAATATTTATTTTAGTCTATTACTACTGTGAGCCATTAAAATTGGATTTTTGGAAAGCAAAAGGAAAGCAGGGAGGGAGGGAAGGAAGGAATAGAAGGTATGTAGAGGCTAGCCACTAATTTGCTCTCTGAAACACTTAGGGGAAGAAAGAACTGTAAAAGGATCATGGAGATCAGATTTTTAAAAAATTTACCTTCTTAATCTTATATTTTCTAGCATTTTCTCAAACCTATTTGACCCACTCCTCACCTCCAAATATTATTGAGTAGCCGTTATAACTCATAAATAAGAGATTAAAAGATTTAAGTGTGATTAATGTGTCATTGATTTTGAATCTAATTCTTACACTATAAAATGATTTTTTGAAAAAAACAACTTGGCATGCTTAGGTAATATGTATGCCCCCTCCAAAGTAGGTGTGTATTAAAAAGGTTAAGAGTGACAATAATCTAAATTATGGAAGAATCCAGGCATTCGTATAATGTGCTTTGACCTTGGATACAAAAGGTCAAATGAAGCAGCGGCAGTGTACTGTATTTCTTTTCTGAAAAATGAAATGGGAATTGTACAGTACTAATGTACAGCACTTTAAAAAAGGGAATGGAGCTAGCTATTACAGTATGTTAGGAAATGACTGGTGCTTTTCCAAAAAACATCCGGAGAACAGACATATTTCTGAGGTATTTGAAATCTGACAGCCTCAATCTGTGATAATGAACATTCTGTGTGTGGGCTGAAGCAATCAATGGCTTCCCCGGCGAGGCCTTTGACCTGCTTCATGACTGCTCTCCGGTTCACCTCTCAGACAAAATGGCGCCACAGTTACCACACCACAGAAATGACCCACAGACTTGAATGACAGTGACCTGACTTCATAAGGAAGAGGAAAAAGGTGTAGATGACACCAATCACAGCTGCCTCACCTAACAGCAATAACTAATATCCAAACTAAACAAACTGGTGAGGTTCAAGCTGGTTGACACGCCTATCTTACACAAAAGTAAGTCACAAAAATGGAAGGGTTTACAAACCACGC
>NW_022319014.1:0-39818 GCF_002776525.5 Piliocolobus tephrosceles
TTCAAGGAAGCAAAGCAGAGCAGTCACTAGGAATAACTAAACAAACACCTATGTAATCAATGCCAAAGAGCAAAAATTATATTCCAAGCAATTAAATTGACTGTGTGTGATCTTCTCAGAATTCTAAAACTTCTGGAGGGCAGGTCTGAGTAGCAGTAAGTGGGCAGGTGAGTCACTTCTCAGCTTGCTGGGAAGAAAGTCTAACGAAAGTTTTTACTTGTGCAAATAAATCATTCCATGAATAATACTTCAGTCAAGACTGTGAAGGCTTGTACATGGAAAAGAACAAACACAAAAGCAGAGGGAAAGTACAGAATCCACCTGCTGACAAGAAACTGCAAGCCGTTCAGCAGGGTTCTGGGATATCTCTGAACAGGAAAGGAGTTGATCTGAAAGAATTAAACTAAATACATACTTAATTACATACGCCCCAATCTGTGAATTTTGTTGAAAATTGGTGATATGGTTTGTATCTGTGTCCCCACTCAAATCTCATACTGAAATGTAATCCCCAATGTTGGAGGCGGGGCTTGCTGGGAGGTCACTGGATCATGAGGGCAATTTCTAACAGTTTAGTACCATTCCCCTGGTGCTGTTCTCATAACAGAGTTCTCATGAGACCTGGTTGTTTAAAAGCATGTGGCACCTCCACCAGGCCCCCTTCCTCCTGCTCCAGCCATGTGAAGATGCCTGCTCCGGCTTTGCCTCCTACCATGAGTAAAAGCTCCCTGAGGCCTCCCCAGAAACAGATGCTGCCAGGCTTCCTGTATAGCCTGTGGAACCATTAGCCAATTAAACCTCTTTTCGTATAAATTACCCAGTTTTAGGTGTTTCTTTGTAGCAGTGCAAGAATGGACTAAAACAACTGGGAAGACAAAGGGGAACAATATTCCCTGAAACCCCATTTCAATCTCTTTTCAGCACTTCTCCCCATGTGAGAGATAGGACACTGTTAAAGTCCCAACCCACAGGGCCTCAGAATGTGGAGAGGGGGTCTTTGAAGAAGTAAATTAAGGTTAAATGAGGGCATTAGGATGGGCCCTAACCCAGTATGACTGGTATTCTTATAAAATAGGGTGACCAGAACACAGAAGAAAGACCATGTGAAGACATAGGGAGAAGGCAGCCATCTGCATGTCAAGGAGAGGCCTCTGAAAAAAACCAAACCCGCCAACACCTTGATCTCAAGACTTCTGGCCTCCAGAACTGTAAGAATATAAATTCCTGTGGTTTAAGCCACCCACCCTGTGGTACTTTGTTCTGGCAGCCCTAGCAAACCAATACAGATTTCAGTATCTATATCAAGTATCAGGACTGTATTTGGGAGTCAGGACCTTAATGCCATTTAGCCCGTGTCTACAGAAGCATGGTCAAATCAGACCATCTGAAAGACTTTGGTCTGTCTAACCATCTGTAAGTTGAAGCCATACAACCAATGTTCTTTAGGTAACTAAGCTTCGGACTGGGCATGCCATAAAGATAAAACTAGGTGACAACACGGGTTGAGCAGATAGACTCTGTCACTGCCTATTCAAGGAGGAGACCAGTCATATGGCAATGATTAGATACACACCTTCCTTCCAACCGGTCTCAGGCTCTTCACAGGCTGGTTATAGTTATTCAGAAATTTTTCATGAAAATCAACTGTAGAGTTTCTAGAATTAATTATTCTCATATACGTCAAACAGATCCATGGTTCCCAAAATTCTTCACAGTAACACATAAGACTATTTGTATAGACAGGAATTGCATTTGACAAAGAATTACTGAATATCTATTCTACACTTCAGGTATGATGGGGTTTGTTACAGACTCAATCGTGACCTCTCCAGATTCATGTGTTGATGTCCTAACCCCTACTACCTCAGAATGTTACAGTATTTGGAGACATGGTCTTTAATGACATTAAAATAAGGTCATTAGGATAGACTCTAATTCAATATGGTTGCTGTCCTTATAAGAGGAAATTTGGGGCTGGGCATGGTGGCTCATGCCTGTAATGGCAGCACTTTGGAAGGCTGAGGCAGGTGGATCATGAGGTCAGGAGTTCGAGACCAGCCTGGCCAACATGGCAAAACTCTGTCTCTACTAAAAATATAAAAATTAGCCGGGCGTGGTGGTGGGCACCTATAATCCTAGCTACTTGAGAGACTGACACAGGAGAATTGCTTGAACCCAGGAGGCAGAGGTTACAGTGAGCCAAGATCACGCCACTTCATTCCAGTTTGGGCCAAAAAGTGAAACTCCATCTCAACAACAACAGAAAAGCAAATCTGGACACAGACACAAACAGAAGGGGATTAAATCAAAGCTTTCTGGAGATGATCATACTATATATTTGATATAGACAAAAAGCACAGAAATCATTGATTTAAGCAGGCTCCCTTACTCTCTTCATAACTGCTGGTACTAGACCTCTTAAGAGTTTGAATTTCCTGGGAAAGCATTGAAAGTCGATCTGACTGCGTAGGGGTTTCATCATCTTCTGGGTCCGGTGATTCCTGCATCATTTCTTCAATTTCTTCAATAACCTTCGAAAACATACATACCACTGTTAATCAAATAAACAAAAGGAAAATGATCTAGCTGGAACACGGTGCTCACCTAAGGCACCCAGAGCAGAAATGCACTGAATGCTCCATTAACCAATGATGTTCAGGTGTGGATGCTCTGGATAATCAAAATTTTGATTGTAGGAGTGAACATGGTTTATCAAGAAAAAATTACAATATACTAAACACAAACCTAAATAGAGTTGAATTTACTGTGTCCATCATGGTTCAGAAGGCCCTAACATGTCTAGCAAAGTCTAGGAAATCGCGCTACAAACACATAATAATTTACTTCAGACACGCCAGAACCAGATCATAGAGTAATCGTTAGAAGAAAGCAAATAACAGAAAATTTACCGTAGACATACAAGTGCTCAATTTAAACGTATCTCTTCAAAAATTCTGACATAAAAGTTAGAAAATACAATAGTACAAAAAAAGTATATATAAATGGGAAATTACCTCCATGACAGCAAAATATTCTTTCAACAGCAGAAAAATAATTTTATATATTAATTCAATGAAAAATAAAGGGATTTTTTGAATTACTTAAAAAGTAGAAGTCCAAAGAGAAAAATGCTGTGAAAAGCAGAAAAACTTCAGAAATACAATTTGCCTTGAAACAATGATCTACTGTCTAGTACAGTGCTGCTCAAATCTTACGACAGTGTCTTGCCCTGTTCCAGATTCTAAAAGTTGAGAAGGATATAGAACTCAGCGAAAATGTAAAGGAAAGCCAGGAAAATTACTCAACAGTTAGAAAAAAGGACCTAAGGTAAAAAAAAAAAAAAAAAAAAAAAAAAAAATTAAATTAAATACAATTAAATGAAAGAGTAAGACATCATGAGCATATTTACCATGCTTCATGAATTAAAAGTTTAACAGGTTAACATTTCCAAGGAAAAATAAAGGCAAATCTGAAGGAGATGAGATTATGTTAATTAAGTAAGAGTCTCCAAAACAGGCAATATAATATGGCACAATGAGCCACTCAAGGATCCTACAGAATCTGTTATTCTAACCCTTAAAAACAGGGAGAGTTTATGGTATTAGGCAGGTCAGTGAGGGCACAATGAATTCTCAAGGTCATGTCTATCCCTAGATTACCCTCTACCTCAAAACAACCCTCCAACCTACTATTACCTTGCTTTTTTAAGCACCACATTCTTTCCACGCCTAGAACAATTCAACCACAGATATGACTAAGGAGGATCCAAATAACACAATTTTAATGTAAATTTTTAATGTACTCCTCCCAAGCTTGCCACAATGTATCTCCTTACTGACCTTGTCTTTCCAGCCTAAAAATAGAGTGTGGTAGAATTCACAGTCCAAGTAGCCATGGAACATTTTATTTCAGGAAGAAGTTCTGGCATCACATTTCAACAATACAACAGAGGTGGGAAGAGTATTCAGAAAATGAGAAAGCTGATTCGACTGGTTTTAAGTGAATACGGGGTTGACCTTATTAGCACATTCCACGGGAATAATGCTCACTTCTTTCTGGGGCACACAATATGTTACTTTAATACATGAGAATGCTTTTTACCCAGGGATTCGAAGATACTAAATAATTTCTACACAGATACTTTACAGTTTGTCCATGTTTGGGTAAATCTAAAGGAACAAGGAAATTCACAATATTTTTCTGGTTTGGGGTTACGCGATAACCTTTCCTTGGTACCTTGCTATACTCTTCAACAAGGCCTATGTTGGAAATCTTCCCAACTCACATAATCCCTTCTGCTTCAGGTCACAAATACTTATTTTTCTCTGTGGAAGAGTTAACTATTAAGCCTGTATAACCAAAAAAAAATAGGAAAGATAAGTAAACCAACAGCCATCCTTTCCTGTCATAAGAAGAAGTCATTTTTCAGCTCTAGAGTCTCCTTTCCCTGCGTTGCTGAGTATCTCCTCTATACCTGGTCTGCCGTGAAGAGGGGCTCATCACTAACACAGGAGACGATGATTGAGTGCATATCCAGCTGCTCTCTCAGCTCTTCATCATCTGACGTATCAAAGAGCAAACTGTCACTTACCTAAAAACAAAAATACCCATCATTAAAAGCAGGACATCCTGATCAAAACAAAGTTAACAGCTCTGAGTAAAAGAGGCTGCAGAGAAAAGCAACTACTGAGAGCTTTCCCTCGAGAGGGAGAAATTATTACAATCACTCTGTACTAGGCAATGAGCACATATTCATCTTGAACAGAAATGAGAAGAATGTAGAATAAATATGAAATCGCTAAGACGCTGCATAAGGCTGCTATAAAAGCTGACAGATATGCAGAAAAAATACAGTATTTGTTAGCAAGTCACAGGGCATTTACAGTGAATAGAAGGGAGAATATGGGTAGGTTTAGCAATAAACAGTAAGACTGGTAGATGTTAACATTCTAAAGAAAACATAAAAGTTAGATACTTGCAAACTAACTTCTAATATTTGAGTAAAAGATGATCAGGAGAATGGCGCGTAAACCCGGGAGGCGGAGCTTGCAGTGAGCTGAGATCCGGCCACTGCACTCCAGCCTGGGCGACAGAGCCAGACTCCGTCTCAAAAAAAAAAAAAAAAAAAGATGATCAACTCCCTGAAAGGCGGGATCTGTCCATGAGCGTCACACTTAGCCCTTCCAATTGCACATTTCTTCTTAACAAAAACTAACAACCCTAGGCTCCAAGAACATCTTTAAACCTAACTGAGCTGGTGATTCACCACTCACCTCCTCACCACCTTCCACCCTGCTCTGCGCTCCAGGAGGTACGGAGGACATCAAAGGATGCCCTTGCTTCTGGCTTCCAGGTGGGTTCAACCTACTGGCAGACACTGGGAGACTGCAGGGTGGGATGGTGAGGGCTGGGCATGTATTCTGCTGTCTTCCTCCCTGTCAGACTGTCATTTGTTGACTATGGCTCTTCACCAAAGCCATAGCTCTCATTAGCAGACTTCTCCCACACAGCCCATCTCCACAGTTTCTGGTCATCTCTCCCCCTCCTTACCTCTTCACGTCCAGGACAGCTAAAGTACCAGTTTCTGTTGCCAGCCTGGGGGACTGCACCACATCTACTTAGTTTCCCTTAACTCTGCCCACACCAATATAAACAGCCCCCTTAATAATGACTTAAGAGTTTAGTACCAGTACTGATTGTAAAAACTTGGCCTGAACACACTCAGCAGATTAAAATGAACAAGTGAACATCTGTCTATCATCTACCTACCTGTTACGACATGACCATTCAAGTGCTGAATGGAACTGAAATTAGAACTCTATTCCTCAGGAAGGATTAGCACACACTGAGTTCCCAAAGAATGGGCAACAAGGATTCCGTTAGAAGCCACCATGTCATTCTATTACACAGTGTATAACTAAAATGATAAACTTTTACCTGGCAAAATTATTTACCCATGCAAAGGATATATATCTAAAGCTGAGGACACAATGGAGTGGATGTAGGTCCCTAGTGCTTCCCTAGTTCTTCATAACATGAGCATCTGGAGACTGCAGGCGAACACAGCCTACAGAGTAAGAAACCTACAGGTGAGAAGGGCCAAGGGAA
The DNA here is from genome assembly GCF_002776525.5 of Piliocolobus tephrosceles. Classification (NCBI taxonomy): domain Eukaryota; kingdom Metazoa; phylum Chordata; class Mammalia; order Primates; family Cercopithecidae; genus Piliocolobus; species Piliocolobus tephrosceles. The sequence goes on from NW_022319014.1 coordinate 6,109, forward strand.
GAAGCACTGGCATGTCGACTTTCCAACATTAGACTGGGAGAAGAGCCCCATCAACACTGCAGGGTCCACCTACAACCCTACAGTGCAACTCCAGGCTCCTGCACAGTAACGATATCCCTTCTCATTTTATTTCTTATTGCACCATCAGCCTAGCGAAGGCCTGGCCATGGCCTTCAACACACAGCATCATGAACTCAGAACACTGTGTGGAAAAAAGAAGAATCTAAAAGCTTCCAGGGAGGGACAAAAAAAAAAAGCACATCACATTAAAAAGATCAGGAATCAAAATGTCATGTGACTTCTCAATAGCAACAATAGATGCTAGAAAATAATCAATGTAACTTCCGTATTAGAAGAAATTCCATCCTAGAATCCTATATCCAGCTAAAACAAGTAGGCAGGGGCTTAGGATAAAGACATTTTCAGACATACAAGTTCTGAAAACACCTCTCATGTGCCCTTTCTCAAAAAGCTACGAGAAGGAAAATGAAAAAGAAAAAAGACATGTGGTCTAATAACAAGTGACAAAGAGAATTCTCATAATGATAGTAAAGTGAAAATCCCAGAATGACGACTGTAAAGCTAAACTAGAGAGTAACACTCAGATTAGAATTGTTACTGCAGAGAGCATGGAGAAGAGGGAGAGGTGAGTGGGGAGGGAGAGCAGAATGACTAGATAGATTACCTGGTGCAGTCCATTTACTAAAATGAGTTCTATGGCTCTACTGAGGCTGAAATGGTCAGCTAATTATAAACTAAATAAACCACAAAAAGGCAGTTAGTATCCTAAGAAAAAACCGAAATAGAAAAAGAGAAAATTTAAATATATCAAAATGGGTCAACTGCACATTAAAAAAGTAAATATAAATGATGAAGATTAATTCAACCCCAGATGTTGATGTAATTATATTGGGAAGATGGGGAAAGGGAAGTTTTTGGGAGGCTATGGTGTCAGGGGTTGGCAAAGGACAGTAAGAGAGCTAAACCTTCACTCTCTGGGTAGAAAATAAAGAAATAAAGTCTAAAATTGAGAAAATAATACCAAATACAATGACATGAGCATGTTATCTGCTAGAAGAAACAGCTGATATTTAAAGTGGTCACCTCTGGTAAGGAGAAATCAAGGATGAGGTAAGTGGAGCAGACTGCCTTTTCATTTAAGTCCTATAGTTCTAATTTACTCTTTAAACTATGACAGCTGTTCCTTCAACAATTTAATGTTTAAAAGAAGGAGAAAGATCAAGAGAGTAGGCTCTTGATGAGAGGGGATGTATAACTTCAATATTGTAGAAGATGAAAACGTGGTACACTGTTATCACAAAGGCGTGTCGATACCATGGAGTAGACCTACCGATTAGCTTCATCGATCCTTTAAGACACTTCAAACACTTTACACCGCCTTCCCAATCACTCTTCCTATGTTTCAGCTTGAGGACCATGATTTTGTTTTCTTTTTCCCCTTCTGGCTTATAAATACTAAAAGTTTTAATTTTAAAATTAATCCAGGGTGGGCACAGTGGCTCATGTCTGTAATCCCAGCACTTTGGGAGGCTGAGGCGGGTGGACTGCTTGAGCTCAGAAGTTTGAGAACAGCCTGGGCAACATGGTGAAATCCCGTCTCTACAAAAAATTAGCTGGGCATGATGGCACATGCCTGTATTCCCAGTTATTCAGGAGGCTGAGGTGGGAGGATCACTTAAGCCCAGGAGGTGGAGGTTGCAGTGAGCCAAGATGGCACCACTGCGCTCCAGCCTGGACAACAGAGCCGGACCATGTCTCAAAAGAAAAAAAAATTATTCCTAAGGCAGCCCACGTTGCCACGGCTCACACCTGTAATCCCAACACTTTGGGATGCCACGGTGGGAGGATCTCTTGAAGTCAGGAAATCAAGACCACCCTGAGCAACACAGTAAGACCTTGTACAGAAATATACAGAAATATTTTTTCTTAAAATTAGCCAGGCATGGCAGTGCTCCTGTGTAGTCCTAGCTACTCAGGAAGCTGGAGGGGAAAGATCGCTTAAGCCCAGGAGTTGGAGGCTACACTGAGCTATGATGGCGCCACTGTACTCCAGCCTGGGCGACAGAGGGAGACACCCTCTCAATCTATCAATCAATCAATCAATCAAATTGCTTCTATGGTAATGGAAGATGTTATTATCTTATTTCTACTCTTAAAGGTATAAAGATGCATACAAAAGTCCGTGTCCTGAAAGAAATGTACATGGAAGGAGAAATACAGCACAGAAGATGTTCTTAAGCTGAAATGAATGAGAAGCATTCTATCATATAAGCATATTCAAGAATGGCACCAGATTTAGAATAGGTTTATGGCCAAAACACATGAGTAATAACAGTAAACTATTATAATAAATTTCCATGACAACAGAAATGATCCCAGATCATCTTTCCAGAGAGAGAGCCAAGTCCATTCCCCACAGAGACGGCATATGCTAAGAGCTGGAATACCTTTCAGGCTTTGCAAACTAGCCCTGGCTGTCCTGGGTATCATTATTCACTCTCCCATTCGCCATAAATGTGCCTTCTCTTTGCCAAGCATTCCCATCACTCCTTCCAATGCCAGGGTTAGATACAGACCTGGTGGTACTGTTTCCCTGTATAAAACTGAAGATACATCAACCGGAAAAAATGTGCCCACGTAAGAATGTGAAAGATACCAGTTGCCTTACTCTAAAAAAGACCTATCAAATTTAGAAGTGTGCCATCTTAATCTTCAAAGAAAAATTTTAAACTGCAATCTAGCAAACTAGTTTTCCTGAATGTTTTTCTCACTTGAATGCAAAAAAAAATTCCTTTTGTCAAAAAAAAATTTCTATAGACTTTGTTGTATAAGTAAAATAATCTAAAGAATGCTTTCAAAAGGTAAATTTTACTTAGCTTAATCATGGCACGAATAGAGCACCAGGTGGCAATGGTAAATACAGTAACTTTGCCAGGTTAAAAAAAAATGTTTAATTGTATGCTGTGTAATAGCATGACGTGGTGGCTTCTTACACAGTCCTTGTTGCCCATTTGTTTTTCAGAAACTCAGTGTGTACTAATCCTCCCTGAGAAACAGAGTTCTAATTTCAATTATATTCATCACTGGAATAGTCATGTCACAACAGAGAGATGATAGGTGAATGATCACGTGTTCACTTGCATCTGCTGAGTTTTTCCAGGTAAGGCTGTTTTTGATTTTTTTTTGGGGGGGGACAGAGTCTCGCTCTGTCACCCAGGCTAGAGTGCAGTGGCGCGATCTCAGCGCACTGCAACTTCTGCCTCACAGGTTCAGGCAATTCTCCTGCCTCAGCCTCCCGAGTATCTGGGATTACAGGCATGTGCCACCACACCCAGTTAGTTTTGTATTTTTAATAGAGACAGGGTTTCACCGTGTTGGTAAGGCTGGTCTCAAACTCCTGACCTCAGGTGATCCACCCACCTCGGCCTCCCAAAGTGCTAGGATTACAGGCATGAGCCAACACACCCGGCCAGTAAGGCTTTTTAATGTCAGTACTTGCATTAAACTCTACGTCATTACTAATCACTACCATGGCTATATCATTACCCTGGCATTGAAAATAACATTCAAAAGGCAGCAAAAGGGAGCGACTTCCCAAGATGCAATCTAAGAACAATACAAGATATATACAGCAGTCCCTCAGTATCCAGGGGAAATTGGTTCCAGGATACCCCAATACCAAAATCTGCAGATGCTCAAGTCCCTTATATAAAATGGGGTAGTATTTGCATATAACCTGTGCACATCCTCCTGTAAATTTTAAATTATATGTAAATTACTTACAATACCTAATACAAGGTAAATGGTTTATAGTTATTATATTGTATTGGTTTTTTATTTTTATTATTTTTTATTGTTGTCATTTTACTGTGGGTTTTTTTTTTCAAGTTTTTGAATCCACAGTTGGCTAAAGCAGCAGATGCAACACCAGAGGATACAGTGCACCCACTGTACATTTAGTCAATGAAATTGGATTAATGTGTCTCATTCATGCTGCTAATGGGCCTGTCTTTGAAACTATGAATAAAAACTCTTCTATGCTATTTTTAATATGTCAAAAAAGTAGTACCCATGGACTGGTTTTGGTGCATTCTGCATTATTTTAAATAATATAGAAAATATTTTTTTACAAGCTTTCTATCATGATCTCTGGCCCTACAGTTTCACCAACAAGGCTACTCACTTATTCACTCAATAAACAGGTATCTTCATATTTACTATGTGCCACGAACAGTATAGTTACTATAACGACAAATATAAATACCTACCGGGAAGTCACAACCTAGTGACACACCCAGAAACATATGATTAACAAGAGAAGGCAGTGGTCATTTTAGAGACAGGGACAAAGTGCTCTGGGGACTAGCACCCATGAGACAACAAGACTAAACCCCGTGGCACAGATAAGTCCTTTCCAAGTTCACAGCCCCACAAGTGCCATCAGTTCCTACAGAGCGGAGTGTGTTTTCCTTCCGTGCAGGGATTTAGGCCATGGCTAAATGACCATCTGTCAGAGATGCTGGAGGTGGGGATTCCCCCCAAGTGAGAGGCTGGATTAAGTGTCCTTTAAAGCCCCTTCCAACTCTAAAATTGTATAATTCCATGAGATCAGCGAAGGCTAAAACAGTAATAGGAAGCTTCAGAGAAGAAAGGAAACTTGAACTAAGCCCAAAATGATAGCCAGGACCTAAGTAAACATAAGACAGGGCAAAAGATCCCTCATTTTGTTCCTTTTCATTAAATGTATGCCAGGTCAGTCTGCAAAACTTAATGGGATTAATGATTGGCACATCAGGAAGATTTCCATCGCTACTGAATACTGGGAAATATAGCCAGAATTCTACATTTTACTAGAAAATAATAACAGTAGGCTTTTCTGATTACATATATAAGAAAATCCTTTTAACAAAACATTAACAATACGATTTAAAATACTGACAGGCCTACTGCACTACACTCCCAATAATCACATAATTACACTTAATGAAATACAGAGCACGCAAGATCTGGCATGAGTTTACATTATTATTTGATAAGGAACTTATACAGCCTGAAATTTAGATAACTTGACTGTGTTTCTCAACAGCTTTAAACAAAGTTAACACTGTGATTTTGCATTTCAAGTAATTCTCTGCCCTTTTCTGCCCCCCCACCTGTCCTATCACTTGTGCTCACACTTCTTAGTCAAGGCATCTTCACTTTATAATACCAGGACATACACAGGAGCCCTCAAGAAAGATAAGGTAGCCAAGACCATATTTAAAAAGCCAAGAACTAAATTGTCTTTTAAAGGTTCTCTAGTATTCACAGGAATACAGTCTCCTGACAACATATCATGTCTAGCAGGTCACTACACTCATTCAAAAGTTAACTCCATGTTGAGATTCCAATACCCTCAGTATATTAAACCAAAAGCTAGCATTTTTACTGAGTGTTTCAGTGCATCAAAATTTTACTGAGTGTTTCAGTGCATCATTACTGCCAGGCGCAGTGGCTCATGCCTGTAATCCCAGAACTTTGGGAGGCCAAGGTGAATTACCTGAGGTCAGGAGTTCAAGACCAGCCTGGCCAACATGGCGAAACCTTATCTCTACTGAAAATGCAAAAATTAGCCGGGCGTGGTGGTGCATGCCTGTAATCTCAGCTACTCAGGAGTTTGAGGTGGGAGAATTGCTTGAACCCGGGAGGCAGAGGTTGCAGTGAGCCCCTGCACTCCAGCCTGGGCAACAGAGCGAGACTCCGTCTCAAAAAAAAAAAAAAATTGCAATAGAAATTTAGCTACACGTACAAGAGTGAGTGTGCTGGAGAAGAACTGGAGGAATGTGCCAGCGAGGTAATGGCCCTAGAGCCAAGACAGCAAGACAGAGCCACCCCAACTGCCATAAGTTCAGAAATGAGAGGCAGGTCAATGAATCTGAGTTAAGCAGAAATGCTGCTGTTTTAGTTGTATTACCAGCATGAGTTATTCAAACTCTGTTGGTTCAATTCCTAACTTACCCCTTTTTCTGAGAGGTTCAGAGTAAGCAAGTGCAAGGTCCTAGTATGCGATGACTTCCAGTCTACAGGCATCACATTCCCATAATTATCCGTCAGGGCATTCCAAATCCTTAAAAAGAAAAAAGCTACAATCAATGAAAATTAACATTCTGTACGTCTTTCTCAAACAAATATTCAGTGAAAGATGATCACCAAATGTCAAAGGAGAAAAACAGAAAGCACATTGTTTCTCAGAAAAACATCAACAAAGTAGAGTCTCCTAAACAAAAACTAGGTGAAAAATCACAAAACTGGGCTGACAAGAGGTCCTAAGGGAAGGTGAAGACGTACAGAAAACTCCCAATAGGCAACAGGCAACACTTCCATTGTATTAGGTGCTAGGCGCTGTTCTAAGCAATTTACATGTATTAACTCACGAAATCTTCAAAAACAACATTAGAAGGGGGAACCATTATTATCCTCATTTTACAGATGAAAAAACTGAAACACAGAGAGGGTAAGAAATGTTTCCAGGGTCACATGAGTAATAAATACAACTGTGCAATACACTTCTTTTTCTGTAACTTCAAACACACAGACCATTTCAAAAAGTGAAAAATCTCTCTCAAACAAAAGGTTTGTTATCTTTTCTGGAGAAAGAATTCACTCTCAATGTGAGAACAGGATTTAATATCTAATTTGTAATAAAGAAGCTAAGCACTAAGGCAGATACGATGAAAAGGAGAAGGAAAGGGAGTTCACAATAAAATGCACACAGGCTCTATCCAATGCAGTTACCTGACCTTATTACCCAACAGCATTACAGGGAGGCAAGAGGGTAAAATGGAAAGGGCATTTGACTGAGACTAGGGAAACAAATGCTTGTCTCTATCCTTCTTCAAACGAGTTATTGGCCAAGCCCCTTCACCTCCCTAGGTATCCTCTGCCCTTCTATAAATGAGAGACCTGGACAAGAAGCAGATACTCCTTCCAGCTCCATTACTCTAAGCATTAATTCAAAAGAGCTGTATTGAATAGAGTCCCAAACCACACCAGATAAGAACACCAAACTCAAATTTCATGACCAAAATTCAGGTTTCAATACTAAAGTAATAATCAGCACAATAAAACATGATGTTTTAAGAATTAAAGTTCAGAGATGCAATTGACTTGAAATCTAATTGGGATAAGTAAAGTTAAACACTAAACAGATGAGCTACTTACTAGCTAGAGGTATACACAAAGATGTCATGTAGAAAAAACACCCTAAAATGTATATTAGGTATCTAATTGTGAATAAGCAATAGGCTTTCTTTCCAAGTGTGTAAGACACTAAGATACAAAAACAATCCTGGTTGGGACATAAACATAAGAATGAAATTTTTTTTAAGTTCCGGGATACATTGCAGGACGCCATGGTGATTTGCTGCACCTATCAACCCATCACCTAGGTATTAAGCCCAAGAATGAAAATGTTAAAATACAGACATAACATAATAACAAATAGGGATTGGCTGCTAAAAAGAAGCAGCAATAGGACTGCAAATGCTAAAAGCGTAACATCCCAAATGATGTTTGGCTTTAAAATGCACATTAGGGACAGGCCTGGTGGCTCATGTCTGTAATCCCAGCACTTTGGGAAGCCAAAGTGGGAGGAGTGCTTGAAGCCAGGAGTTCAAGACCAGCCTGGGCAGCAAAAGGGAGACCCATAGCTCTATAAAAAAAAAAAAAAAAAAAAAAATTGAATTGGCCAGGCCCGTGGCGTGTGCCTGCAGTCCCAGCTACTTTGGGAGGGGTAAGGCAGGAGGACTGCTTAAGCCCAGGAGTTCAAGGCTACAGTGAGCTATGATGGCACCACTGTACTCCATCCTGGGTGACAGAGCAAGACTCTGTCTCTAAAAATATATAAATAAAATAAAAAATAAAATTAGCCTTAATAAAAATGTGAACCCAAAAAGCTCTAGAGAACTAATTCATTTACCCAGCAAAGCTCCCATATGCATGGTCCACTCCTATTCTCCTCTCTGTTGAAATCACATCTCCTCTAATCCCCATGAAGTAGAATTAGAGGCAATGTCTGCAGACCGCTAAACTTGCTGGGTTTCTGGCTCATAACCTCCTGGGTAAGAAATTTTCAAACACTGAATAACTGACTATATAGTCCATTTTCATGCAGCTGATAAAGACATACCCCAGACTGGGAAGGAAAAGAGGTTTAATTGGACTCACTATTCCACATGGCTGGGGAGGCCTCAGAATCATGGCGGGAGGAAAAAGGCACTTCATACATGGCAGCAGCAAGAGAAAATGAGGAAGATGCAAAAGCAGAAATCCCCGATAAGCCCATCAGATCTCATGAGACGTATTCACTATCACGAGAAAAGCTCAGGAAAGACCAGCCCCGGTGATTCAATTACCTCCACCGGGTCCCTCCCACAACACGTGGGAATTCTGGAAGATACAATTCAAGTTGAGATCTGGGTGGGGACACAGCCAAAACATATCATTCTGCCCCTGGCCCCTCCAAATCTCATATCCTCACATTTCAAAACCAATTATGCCTTCCCAACAGTCCCCCAAAGTCTTAACTCATTTCAGCATTAACCCAAAACTTTACAGTCCAAAGTCTCATCTGAGACAAGGCAAGTCCCTTCCACCTACAAGCCTGTAATATCAAAAGCAAGCTAGTTACTTCCCAGATACAATGCGGGTACAGGTATTGGGTAAATACGGCTGTTCCAAATGGGAGAAATTGGCCAAAACAAAGGGGTTACAGGGCCCATGCAAGTCTCAAATCCAGTGTGGCAGTCAAAACTTAAAGCTCCAAAATGATCTCCTTTGACTCCAGGACACGCTGACGCAAAAGATAGGTTCCCATGGTCTTAGGCAACTCTGCCCCTGTGGCTTTGCAGGGTACAGCCTCCCTCCCCACTGCTTCACAAGCTGGTGTTGAACGTCTGCGGCTTTTCCAGCCACATGGTGCAAGCTGTAGGTGGATCTACCATTCTGGGGTCTAGAGGACAGTGGACCTCTTCTCACAGCTCCACTAGGCAGTGCCCCAATAGGGACTCTGTGTGGGGGCTCCAATCCCACATTTCCCCTCCACACTGCCCTAGCAGAGGTTCTCCATGAAGGCCTCACCCCTGCAACAAACTTTTGCCTAGGCATCCAGTCATTTCCATACATCTTCTGAAATCTAGGAGGAAGTTCCCAAACCTCAATTCTTGACCTCTGTGCACCCAAGGGCTCAATACCACATGGAAGCTGCCAAGGCTTGGGGCGTGCACCCTCTGAAGCCACAGCCTGAGCTGTACATCAGCCCCTTTCAGCCACGGCTGGAGCAGCTGGGACACAGGGCACCAAGTCCCTAGCCTGCCCACAGCAGGCGGACCCTAGGCCCAATCCACGAAACCACTTTTTCCTTTTTGGGCCTCCAGGCCTGTGATGGGAGGAGCTGCCATGAAGGTCTCTGACAAGGCCTGGAGACATTTGCCCCCATGATCATGTGGATTAACATCAGGCTCCTTGCTACTTACGCAAATTTCTGCAGCTGGCTTGAATTTCTCCCCAGAAAATGGAGGGGTTTTTTCTATTGCATAGTCAGGCTGCAAATTTTCCCAACTTTTATGCTCTGCTTCCCTTATAAAACTGAATATCTTTAATAGCACCCAAGTCACCTCTTGAATGCTTTACTGCTTAAAAATTTTTTCTGCCAGATACCCTAACTCATCTTCCTCAAGTTCAAAGTTCCACAAATCTCTGTGGCAGGGGCAAAATGCCACCAGTTCTCTTTGCTAAAACATAACAAGGGTCACCTTTGCTCCAGTTCCCAACAACTTCCTCATCTCCATCTGAGACCACCTCAGCCTGGATTTTATTGTCCATATTGCTGTCAGCATTTTGGGAAAGCCATTCAACAAGTCTCCAGGAAGTTCCAAACTTTCCCACATTTTCCTGTCTTCTGAGCCCTTCAAACTACTCCAATCTCTACCTGTTACCCAGTTCCAAAGTCGTTTCCAGATTTTCAGGTATCTTTTCAGCAACGCCCCACTCTCCTGGTACCAAGTTACTGTATTAGTCCATTTTCATGCAGCTGATAAAGACATACCCAAGACTGGGAAGAAAAAGAGGCTTAATTGGACTTACAGTTCCACACGGCTGGGGAGGCCTAAGAATCATGGCAGGAGGCAAAATGCACTTCTTGCATGGCGGCAGCAAGGGAAAATGAGGAAGGAGCAAAAGCTGAAACCCCTGATAAGCCCATCAAATCTTGTAAGACGTATTCACTATCACGAGAATAGCACAGGAAAGACCAGCCCCCATGATTCAATTACCTCCCCCTGGATCCCTCCCACAACACGTGGGAATTCTGGGAGATACAATTCAAGTTGAGATTTGGGTGGGGACACAGCCAAACCGTATCACTGACTATAGACCTAATCCTGGTCAGGAACTTGAGTAGAATACACTAGCAGGTGAAGACAATCCAGAATTTGAGGCATTTGCTTTGTCTGCTTATTTGCTCCTTCTTAAACGAGGCTATAAGAAAAAGGCACATTTGCTTCTAAGGAATACTTCACTTAGAAGCACCTGTCGGTGACTTTGCTCTTCCAAGAAAATGAAAGCCAATTAACAGTCTCCACTAAGGTCAAAACAATGGTAGTTGGAAGGACACAGAGGCAACTCTAGTGAAAGATTTCCAGAATTCTGCAGTCAAGACATATGAACTGCCTTCATCTTTATCACAAAGCATTACAACCAGTTGTAAACGATGGTCAGGACAGCTCTTTTGCAAGGAGGTCAAAGTCCTATCAACATTGAATCCTGCAGAATACTCTTATAAGTAAAACCTCAGTAGATAATACAATCCATATTTAACCAAAACAAAAGCTGAGGCTCAGAGAAGTTAAATAAAGTGCCAGGGGTCGGGGAGGGTTTTGGGGTGATTCAAGCACATTACATTTATGGTGCACTTTATTTCTATTATTATTATATTATCATATATAATGAAATAATTACACAACTCACCATAATGTAGAATCAGTGGGAGCCCTGAGCTTGTTTTCCTGCAACTAGATGGTCCTATCTGGGGGTGAGGGGAGACAGTGACAGATCATCAGGCATTAGATTCTCATAAGGTATCTGCAAACTAGATCCCTCACCTGTGCAGTTCTAAATCCTATTAGATCCTACCTAATGCTGTGGCTGATCTGACAAGAGGTGGCTCAGGTGGTAATGCAAGCAATGGGGAGCAGCTGGAAATCCAGATGAAGCTTTGCTCACTCTCTCAACCACTCACCTCCTGTTGTGTGGCCCAGTTCCAGTACCGGTCTGTGGACCAGGGGTTGGGGACCCCCCTGACCTAAAGCACAGCAATATCTGAGTAAAACAATTATCAATTCTACCTAGTGAAAAGGGGGCTGGAACAGATTATCAAGCAATGGTATGTTTCTGTAATATAAAAGAAACAATGCCAGTGATGACCAGGTCCCAACTCCTGAAAAAAAAAGAGATTTCTTATGCATTCCCAAGTCAAGAGACACGAATTACCACCAACATACCATCTACTAAATACCATTAACAAGAGCAACAACATATTTTTAAGCAAAGGCTAAAATAACCTACTTTCCTGACAGTCTAAGTGAAATAAAGTCTCGTAATGATCTACATACAATCCTCTAATTGACTTAAGTCAGCTACTCTTGATAAACCCAAATACATAATAAACCTACACTAATTTTTAAATCCAGAATGTGTCCCGGGTTTAGTGATTCAGAGTATCTAAATCTACATACACATAAAATTATCTTCTCTTTGGAAACAGGCTTCCAAAAATGTCATCTTTTGCTACTGACTGCATGCACGTGTGTATAAAATCCAATTCTAAAATTTTCCCTTCTCCACACCTGGGCAGAACACAGTACAGAGGAACCAATAAAAGGAGATAGTCTCCAAACACTGGTGGGCCAGCGCCACTGCTCAGCCATGTTTACAGGCCCCACTCCCAAAGCTGTCTTTTCAAGCTTCCTACCTTATTCCTGATAAATCTGTTTGTTTCACAGAAGGAGACAATCAGGCTGGAAACTCCTTTCCATGCCTGTAACTCCTGCCCTGTCTCTCAAAACTTCTTCCCTAACCTCTAAGAGTCTCTCCATCCCATTAATGCTCTGAAAATCCATTCCTTCTCATGTCCTCATTTTTGAGACAAAGTCTCACTCTGTCACCCAGGCTAGAGTGCAGTTGTGCGATGACGGCTCACTGCAACCTTCGCCTCCCGAACTCAAGTAATCCCTCCACCTCAGCCTCCTGAGCAGCTAGGTCCGTGGGACCACAGACATGTGCCACTAGACTCCATTAATTCTTTAAATTTTCTTGTAAAGACCAGGTTTCACTATATTGCCCAGTCTGGTCTCGAAATGTTGGAAGCAAGCCATCCTCTCACCACAGCCTCCCAAAGTGCTGGGATCACAGGTGTGAGTCACCGCACCCAATCTGATTCCACTCATTTTACCTTCAGCCTCTCCGGAGGCTCCTCTCCCCCTATATACACAACATGCTCAAGTTCCCTTACTCTCACCATTCCTATTTACCTACTTTTGGGGGTAAGACCATGGTACCTAATTACAACTCTTAACCAAATTATAATTGCGGTTCAGGGAGGTTTAAAAAGTGCCCTCAGGAACTCTGCGCCTCCCCTCCCCCAGCTTTCACAAATCCCCATGAACCTCCATCATTGCACTTAGGTGATTCTGTAATTATTAATATTACTTGTGTATGCCTTGGTCTCCCCACCAGACCGTGCGATCGTTACCATCAGTAAGCAGGGCCCTTCGTTTTCGTCTCTGTGGCGGCTCGCACTCTACCAGGGCTCTCGGATGGGTCCCACAGATTCCTGTGCCCTAAATGCTGCCTCGCTCGTTGGTACTTATGCACAGACAATATACTCCACCTTGAAAGTAAGACTTTTTTCCACCTGCCAGGCACACTCCCACTCATCAGTCAGATCGTTTGCACATTTCTCTATAGTCTTTCCTGACTCTCCCCCAGACATACGCTTTTAAGTCTCCCACATTTGGTGCATATAACCATTGCAGCACTAATTACATCCATACAAATATTTGTTTACACATCTATCTCCCATCCTACGTCGTGTCCTAACTTGGGAGGGACAATGTCCAGTCGTTTTGGTGTTCCCTGTGCGAGGCGGCGCCTGGCACTCAGCAGGTGCTTAATAAATGCGACTTGAGTGAATGAATGGCGACACACGTGCCCCGAAAGATGCCGTCTCAAACTATGGGCTCTGCACTGGCGATTCCCCTCTAAAGCAAACGAGGGTTTGGTATGCAGGAAGGAAGGCGGGAGGCACCGAGGCGGAGGTTTTCAGGGCGCTTGGCGGACGGGGGGCAGGGGATTTAAATCGCTGGGCGAGCAGAGGCCGACGGCCCGAGGAGGGAGGCGAGAGGGCGGGGACTCCCGCGTCCATGGAGGCGGAAGGAGAGCGTGGGGGAGGAGCTGCGGCCGGAGGGCCGGCGGGTCGGGCGAGGGGCAGGGGAGGCTCCCGCCCGCTCCCGGCCAGGGCCCGCACTCACTCGTCCCCCTGCAGGAGGCTGCACTCCGTGATGGGCCGCACGGCCGCCCTCGGGGGCTCGGCGCCCGGATCCGAGGGGCGGAAGCACAGGCTCAGCTTCTCCTCCAAGCTGCAGGCCAGGGCCGGGAAACCGTCGGCGCCCCCGCCCGCCCCGGCCCCCGCCCCCGCCCCCGCCCCGGCCTCGGGGCTCGCGTTACAGTTCTCCTGGTCCAGGAGGCTCCGGGCCGGCTCCTGGAACTCATAGAAATCCTGCCAGTCCCCGTCCGCCGCCATCGCCGCCCGGAGCAGTCGCGCGCCACCCCCCGACCGGCCCAGCCCGGCCCCGCCCCTGCCCGAAACCCCGCCCCCGCCCGCTCCCCGGCGGACAGATCCCAGGCTGTCCCATCCCTGGGTTTCCGCGTTGCCCGAGTCTTCGTGTAGTTGAACGCGGTGCTCCTAGAAACCCAAGACCTTAACTGCCTTGAGTCACTTCCTATATTTTCTGTCATTTAGGAATAACTTCCCTCTTAGCGTCCCTTATTAGAAACCTGACCTAAATGTGGCTAAAATAAAGGACTTCTTTAAACTTGCGACCTAATATCAGATTACGCCCCGAAAGTCGTTTTCCCCAAGGTAACCCGCTCCTTTCCTAACTTGTCAACCAGAATAACAGCCAGAGTCACTGGGAAATGTTTAAGTGGTACCGAAATTCATTCCTCAAATATTTTGGCTCTCACATGCAAAGCACCTGCTAGAACCTGCAGAACATACAAAGATAAATAATTATGCTAGTTAACATTTGCAAAGCACTTAGAACAATGTCTAGTAGTAGATACCCTATATGTATGTTATAACTAATACTTGGGTGCCGCATGCACACGGCTTGCAATGTCGGAGTGATAAGAGTAATAAATTATTTAGACCTCATAAAAAGTAAGTGTGATTGGGCGGTTCAGTTTTGCAAGATGGAAAGAGTTATGGAGATGGATGGTGGTGATGGTTCCACGACAATGGTAATGTGCTGAATGCCACTGACACTTACAAATGGTTAAGGTGGTAATTTTGTGTGTATTTTACTACAATACAAAAAAATCGGAGGAGGCCGGGCGCGGCGGCTCACGCCTATAATGCCAGCATTTTGGCAGGCCGAGGTTGACGGATAGCTTGAGGTCAGGAGTTCGAGACCAGCCTGGCCAAAATGGTGAAACCCCCGCCTCTACTAAAAATACAAAATCTAGCCAAACATGTTGGCACACGCCTATAATCCCAGCTACTCGGGAGGCTGAGGCAGGAGAATCCCTTGAACTTGGGAGGCAGAGGGTACAGTGAGCCAAGATTGCACCACTGTACTCCAGCCTGGGCAACAGAGCTAGGCTCAGTCAAAAAAAGTGTTTTTAAAGGGAGGAAAAAGTAAATATCATAAGGAAGTATGAATGTGTAGAGGCAATGAATGCTCAGTAGTTGAGAAGAGTGACATCTCTGGAGGGGCATGATCAAATACTTCACTTAGAAGGTGGAGCTGGTTAGGTGATGAAAGACAAGCTCATAGTTTGAAAAATAAATCTGAAGTTAGTAATAGAAAATAAGTTTTTCCCAGTATGCTTTGTCCATCTCTTGGCAGCACGGAAACACATTTTCATGAATACATGTTAATACCAACATTTTCTTCTTTACTAGTCCAATAAATGTTGTGTTTTACTTTAGGGATTTGTCCCATATCACATCAAGTAGTTCTGTGATTAAGCCTAAGATACTGTTGATAATTAAAGGAAATGTTGTTCCCTATTTCCTTTGAAACCATAAAGGGAGTGGATGTTGATCCCCAGTTAGCCAAGAACTAGAACTAATTAGTCAACAGTGAACAATAGCTTTTGGATTGATGAGAAAACATTCTGACTCAGCTATCTGAACGTTACTCAAAAGTGATGCTCCAAAGTATCAAAGAGCTATTTTTCTCCAGGTGTTCGACTATACACACAAAGTTATGAGGAAACTATCTAGTTGATGCAGACT
This sequence comes from Piliocolobus tephrosceles, assembly GCF_002776525.5. Taxonomy (NCBI): domain Eukaryota; kingdom Metazoa; phylum Chordata; class Mammalia; order Primates; family Cercopithecidae; genus Piliocolobus; species Piliocolobus tephrosceles. Next base: position 21,686 of record NW_022319014.1, read on the forward strand.
CTAAATTGTGTACATGGCTAAGATAAAATTAATTTATTTTTCTTGATTCATATTTCCATTTACCTGTTATGCTGTGTCCACATGTGAGTGAAAATGATTGCTCTTAGAACCCAAATGTAGCACTGTCAACATTTTCAGATGTTTTTAAATAAATTGCCTCTAGTTTAGCTCCAGAAGTATTAGAATTTCATTTTAGTCAAATTTCTTACACAGGATGCTTTTTACTTTTAATTAAATAGAAATTACTGTATATTACCCTATGCATTTTGAATATTCCTTTGGGAAAACAAGATGAAAATCACTTTTCTTGGTCAACTCATGTTTGCACACTCATGGTAACCTTGGCACTCAACGCTATCCATAAGAAGGCTCCAAATAGATGTGTCTGTGAGAAAACACTGTATTTATCTATAATTTTGACACTTTATAGGGACAGAGCAATTAGATTCGAAAGAAACCATAGAGTGGAATAAATTGTTAATTGGTGTTCTGGTAGATTTTAAATAGTTACTGTAAACACAAACACATAACAGCAGAAAACTGTATAAATACTTGTAAATTTAAACCGTTTAAATGTTTGTAACCAGATAAAATTATAAAGTAGCAATGTTTCCCTTCAATGCCTTCCACACACCTCTCTTCCCATGTGTGTCTGGGGACTTCAGGTTGCTCCACAGCCTTCCAAATCATCCTAGAGGAGGAGAGACCATGTTCCACCCAGGTCGTGGCCCCATTCCCTTATCCCCACCCTTTCCTTTAGTTCCTTTGGTACTGGGCGCAGACTTCTTTAAGAGAATCCAGCTCCGAGTTACTGTTCTGTAAACCCCTTCACTTAATAATTCCTGACAGCAAGCTTAGCTCATTTCCCAGTAACTCTCCTACCCATCAGCCAAATTCTAGCTTCCTACACTGCCACAAATCTAGAAACACCACAGGCTTCCTGCCAGCCTCACCTGTTTTGATCAGTCCATCAGTACCCAAAAGCTTCCAATTACAAGGAGGTTCTTTCACTTTGTTATATCTCACATAACCTGCTTCTACTAATATGTCCACCAAAATCTATTTTGGACCTTTTATTTCCTACCAACTCCTGCAGGCCATAAGAAAACGAACACATGTAAACATGCTTACTCACTTGATATATTAAGAAAAGTTAGCCTGTTGAATTAATTTTCAGCCCTTAATTCAAAATTAGAAAGAGAATATAGAAGAACTTTTATTTATTTATTTTTTTTTTTTGAGACGGAGTCTCGCTCTGTCGCCCAGGCTGGAGTGCAGTGGCCGGATCTCAGCTCACTGCAAGCTCCGCCTCCCGGGTTTATGCTATTCTCCTGCCTCAGCCTCCCGAGTAGCTCGGATTACAGGCGCCCGCCACCTCGCCCGGCTAGTTTTTTGTATTTTTTAGTAGAGACGGGGTTTCCCCATGTTAGCCAGGATGGTCTCGATCTCCTGACCTCGTGATCCGCCCGTCTCGGCCTCCCAAAGTGCTGAGATTACAGGCTTGAGCCACCGCGCCCGGCCTAGAAGAACTTTTAAAGAGAGATTTATAGCACTTGAGTATTATATGGATATTAATCATTTAAGATAGAAAAGGTTACTTTTCTGTTTTGACAATGTACTTAAATTTTGCACATATATATCAGAGTGGAAGTTTACATAACACAAAATTTAAAAATCAATTATTCAACGTATAGGCCACCTGTCTTGGTCCATTTTATGTTGCTATCACAGAATCCCACAGACTGAGTAATTTATAAAGAAATTGATTTCTCACAGTTCTGGAGGCGGGAAAGTCCAAGATTATGGTGCTGACATCTGGTGAGGGCTTTCATGTTGTGTCATCTCAAGGCAGAAGGTGGAAGGGCAAGAGAGTGTGAGAGAGCAGGGAGAGAAGGAAGGTCAGACTGATTCATTTATCAGAAATCTACTTCTGCCATAACTAACACGCTTCTGGGATAATGCTGTTAATTCATACATGAGGGCATTGTCCCTCATGATCCAAACACCTCTCAAAGGTCCCCGTTATCCAAACACCTCTCAAAACTGTTGCACTGGGGATGAAGTTTCCAACACAAAACTTTAGGGGACACATTCACACCATAGCACCACCTAAAAGTATAATCAGTCAGAAAATACAAGAACTGCAAAAGAAACTGTTGAATACAAAACCAAAAAATATCTTGTTGTCGAAGTACCATACTTAGCAAAGGCCAGAGGCATTATAAAGCAACAGTAAAATAATGAGAAGGTATGTAAATGAAAGTTTATTGAGAAGAGCTAAGGTAATTGCTGAAATCATTTATAACTAGAAGGAAAAAAAAAAAAAACAGCTGATGAAACAAAAGTAACAAAATTTGGAAATCTCTATGGTGACCCAATAATTTAAGGAAAGGTTGCTTGCTTGCCAAAAAGGAAAGAGTAGCTTCTCTTCATTTTTTCTCCTGTAAAAAAAAAAGAAAGAAAAATCAAATTAACCAGACATAGCAGCATGTGCCTGTAGTCCAAATAACTTGGGAGGCTGAGGCAGGTGGATCACTTGAGCCCAGGAGTTCATTACAGTGAGCCATGATAGCACCACTACACTTCAGCCTAGATGACAGAGCAAGACCCTGTCTCTTAAAAAATAAAAATCAAGAAACTGTTGAGGAGACAAAGACCACAATCTAGAATTTAGTAATAAAGAATATTTCATTCCAGTTCATTCAAGTTTGATAGAGATAAATCTTTAGTGAACAGCCATACCTTCCATTTTAATGATTAAGCCAGCGTCCTGGATCAGGCAGAACCACCTTGAGAAGAAGCAGTAGCAGGCTCCAAGAGAAGGAACCAAGGTGACTGGCCATGGCTGCACCCTTACAAGGCACCACAATAGCCGGGTAGGGAAAACACTGCCAAGTGCATGCCTGCTTGTGTTCTGGGTAATCAAATGCTGGTCTCTTAAAAATAAATGGAAACAACCACTGGCAGTAGTTGTTTATCTGACATCATAATTTGTTCACCATCCCTCCTATTTTGCCTCTTGATTAAATCTGTATTTTACACTACAGTTATGTAAATTAACTTCACTGGAAAGTAATACAAAATTAATAAAATAGACTATTGTCATTGGTGGACTTGAGTTTTCAGAGAGGCATTTGAGAAGAAAAAGAAAATCAGTGGAAATGGGAAAGCTTTCTTTGGCCCATACAGGAAAAAAAAAAAAGATGAAGAAAAGAGAAAAAGTTGTGAACCTTCAAGAAAATAGAAATAAGTTCACTTCACACTGACCTGGGGAAAAACAAGCAAGAAAAAAAGCAAAAAGTTATACTGAGCACAATGACTGACTCTCAGTAGGTGACACTGTAATAGAGTAACAGGACACATCTGGAGACTAGGTGGCATCAAAAGAGGCACCAATAGGTTTATAGAGAGAAGTGGACACAGACAATCCAGAGGCGTTTGCAGCTGAAAAGAAACAGGGAGACTTGGATTATATTTGGGTAGCATTATGTTTTATTTTCTGGCATACTTATTAATATAAATTTCTTATAAGAGTACTTGTCCCAAATTATCTCTAGTTTCAAGTGTTGGGACAAGGGAACCATACTATCCAGCAATATTCCACAAAATCAGCCAGATAAGTCTGCCAAAATTTGCACTGAGGGTAGTATAAGAATGAGCATTAGGCCGGGCGCAGTAGCTCACGCCTGTAATCCTAACACTTTGGGAGACCGAGGCAGGCAGATTACTTGAGGCCAGGAGTTCGAGACCAGCCTGGCCAACCACATCTCTACTAAAAATCCAAAAATTAGCAGGGCATAATGACTCATGCTTGTAGTCCCAGCCTACTTGGGAGACTGAGGCACAAGAATCATTTGAACCTGGGAGGCGGAGGTTGCAGTGAGCAGAGATTGCGCCACTATACTCCAGTCTGGGCAACAGTGAGACTTGGCCTCAAAAAAAAAAAAAAAAAAAAAAAGGATGAGTGTTAAACTGTGCTATTCCTTTGAAATTTTATTTTCTTGGGTCTGTGTTTTTCATTTGCATTCTTGCCCCTAAGTTTTTATATTCAAACGTATTAAAATTTCCTGTCTATAAAAAAGGAAAAATTTCATTGTAAACAAGGTGGGGATGAAGTGGGACTAAAGGTGAGGATGTCTATTTTACATAAAACATTTTAATCTTTTTAAGCTGTAAGTTTAGTAGGGTTTTCTCTTCTCTTTTCTTACTAAGTGTGGTCAAAATGTCTTCACAGCAAAAGAGCTGCGCCAATATTGCTCATCAAAATAGCTTAATCAAAGTGTTATGTAGCTAAATAAATATCCCACTTAAGTCAGATGGGTGTTGGTCTACAGAAACAAAACAAAGTAGCCTATTAAGAAATTGTTTACATAATTTAAGCAAACAGACATGTAATTGCTCAATTTTCTGCCTGATTTGACTAGGGTAGACATAAAAGTAAGCTAGTTGTTTCTAATCTGGTATTAAAGGGTTTAGCATAGGAGATTTGTTCATTCCTTGTTCTTATTGCTTAAAGAAAGAAATGTTAGTTTTATTCCATGTTGTAAAGACAGAGACAGTTACTTTGTAACTCCAAAGGATTGATTTGCTCTTTGGAAAACTGGATTAGTATATACCCCAAATGTCTGTAAGTCTCACCAAACTGGGATTTGTGATGAACTGAATTACCACCAGTGCCTGAATTTCAGTATCTCATTAACCCCCAGCCATGGAAATGCAAGACTCTTGGTACCCCGATGCCTACATTGTGCTGTTGATGTACCCAGCTCTGTGGCTAAGTGGACACGGGAGACAGCAGGCACCCTCCAGACTGCATCTACCTAGACAGGCCAGCTAAACTCAGCCTCAGCCTTCTCCTTTTGTTATGAGCTAAACTGTGTCCCCTCAAAATCCATAGTTGAAGCTGTAAGCCCCAGCACCTCAGAATATGACTGTATTGAGAGGTAAAGTATTCATAGATGTGATTAAATTAAAATGAAGAATATTTGGATGGGCACAGTGGCTCACCTGTAATCCCTGCATTTTGGGAGACCGAGGCGGGCGGATCACTCACTTGACGTCAGGAGTTTGAGACCAGCCTGGCCAACATGATGAAATGCCATCTCTACTAAAAATGCAAAATATATATTAGCCAGGCGTGGTGGCATGAGCCTGTAGTCCCAGCTACTAATGAGGCTGAGGCAGGAGAATCACTTGAACCCAGGAGATGGAGGTTGCAGTGAGCCAAGATCACACCATTGCCCTCCAGCCTGGGCAACAGAGTGAGACTGTCTCAAATTAAAAAAATAATAATAATAAAAGAAAGAAAAGAAGATTTGTTAAGAGTGTGCCCTAATCCAGTCTGACTGGTATCCAGAGGAAATTTGGACACACAAGAAAACAGCAGGGATGCAGTCACACAGAGGAGAGGCCACATGAGGACAAGGTGAGATGGTGACCATGTGCAGGCCGAGGAGAGGCACCTCAGCAGAAACCAACCCAGCTGACACCTTCGTCTTAGACTTCTAGGGTCCAGAACTGTGAGGAAATGAATTTCTTTGCTTCAGCTGCCCAGTCTGTGACATTTTGCGATGGGAGCTCTCACAGACTGATACACCATCCATAGTCATCCCAGTGGTTCCTGACAGTCTCCACAGAGATGGGACAGATATGATTCTCTTCTTCCTTCTGGCTTCTTTGTCACCTTGAATATTGCTCTCTCCTAGAAATAACAGCAAGTGGCTGTTAACTGGGTGACATACTAGTGAAAGCAGAACCAGAGCTTTCTGCCTACCCTATGACCCACCTACAGGTGAGAAAACTAGAAATTCTAAAGAATAATTCAAGTCGTTGAGATGCAGAACTGTCAGCCAGATTAGGAGGGTCTGGGGTGCTCCCTACTAAAGCCAAGTGTGAGGGCTTCCCAAGAACCAGAGTGTGAGCCAACCTTGCAAGAAGGATCAATAAACAGTGTCTTCCTCTCCAGCTGGATGGTTACTTAGATGAAGGACCTGGACACTGCTGCCCCTGTGAGCCCAGAGTGGGACACCATGAGGGAGTTCTTAGGAGATCCTGATTGAAGTCCCCTGGAGTTAGGAGATACGTGGGAAGTTAAAAACTGAGGCTAACTCTTGCCTAAAGAACTCTGAAGGCACGAGGGTGGGGAGCTTCCCATGATGACAGTGCTGAGACAGAGGTCTACAGAGTGAGCAGCCCATGCTTACACCATCTGTTGGGCAAGGATGCATGGTTTTCCCTGGGGCCAAGTGGAAAGACAGCCCTGAGGAGAGCTAGACTTGAGTCACCTTGAAAAGGTCCCACAAAGATCGTAAACTAGTTCAACCACTAGGGAAAACAGTATGGCGATTCCTCAAGGATCTAGAACTAGAAGTACCATATGACCCAGCCATCCCATTACTGGGTATATACCCAAAGGATTATAAATCATGCTGCTCTAAAGACACATGCACACGTATGTTCATTGTGGCACTATTCACAATAGCAAAGACTTGGAATCAACCCAAATGTCCATCAGTGACAGACTGGATTAAGAAAATGTGGCACATATACACCATGGAATACTATGCAGCCATAAAAAAGGATGAGTTTGTGTCCTTTGTAGGGACATGGATGCAGCTGGAAACCATCATTCTCAGCAAACTATTGCAAGAACAGAAAACCAGACACCGCATGTTCTCACTCATAGGTGGGAACTGAACAATGAGATCACTTGGACTCGGGAAGGGGAACATCACACACTGGGCCCTATTATGGGGAGGGGGGAGGGATGGCATTGGGAGTTATACCTGATGTACATGACGAGTTGATGGCTGCCGACGAGTTGATGGGTGCAGCACACCAACATGGCACAAGTATACATATGTAACAAACCTGCACGTTGTGCACATGTACCAGTATAATAATAAAAAAAAAAAAAGAAAAAGAAAAGAAAAAAAGAAAAGGTCCCACAAAAAAGGGTTAGCAGGGTTGAGGAGACCCCAGCAGGAGACCACCCCAACCTAACAGGAAGAGGATGCAGAGTGGGGGTGGATGTGATGGAGAAAAGTGAAAGAGCAAACCAGTTCTCAGGTCAGGTCTAAGCAGGCCAGGAGGCTAACACAAATATAAGATAGAGGTTGTGATTTACATTGAATCACACGTAGTAGTAAGACTGTTCTTATGTATGAAAGTCACTGAAAACCCATGGGCTCCAGCCAAAGATGACAGCCAGGAGTGTGGAAGGGAAATAGGACAGTTCATGTTTAAAGATGCAGATGGGAGGAGAAAGGGAGCTTTCTCCTTAGTGTACTTTAGCAAATTCAACCCATTCAAATTTTAGTTCTAACCACCTTGGACAGACACCATTGCAGCCCTCAATTTTCATCTCTCCTAGATGGTTCCCACCCCCTGCCTCATCATACACGGAGCCCTTTCCTTTTCTTTCAAAAACAATAGCAGTGTCCTGATAAATATCAATTCGTGAGAATATAAATGCTTAAGAAGTTTGCTATTCCAGTACAATGAGACTCAACTTTGAGATCACCTGGCATCACCATAGCGGTAATTAATCTACATTTACACCACCAATCAAGATAAATGCCAAGTAGAAATTGTTACTAGAGGATGGACGTACAGATGAGAACTATCTCAATGAAAATGTCTCCAAAATTCCAGGCTGTGATCTGGATGCAATGCAGTTCCTTATGTAGGTCAAAAATCAAGGGAAAAAATCCACCAGCTCTCTGGTCCCATTATGAAAGTGTGGTGGATTGAGGGTATTAACTACTGGAAATCCCAGAGGACCAAAGACACCAGTTCTGTGGAATAAAGTAAGTTTGAGATAAAGTGCAGTACAGACGGTCAAGGTAATGCTGCCTTTTGCTTCACCTTCAGAAGCTGAGGGTAACAAGGTTATCTTTTGTTATGAGATGCTTTGATTTGAGTCAGCCAAGTGTAGGGCTTTGGTATTTGACAAATAAGGATTCTTTCTCCTTTGCTGAACACCTGGCTTAATGGTAATATATCATTATTTTTATTTGTCAAAAACATTTTTAAATTATTCATTTCCTCTTTGTTATTCAAGTTTGCTTTGCCATAAACCTCAATTTCCCAGCCCTCTAAATAGGGATACTTGTGTTACACATTCATGGAAAATGTTGATAGGAAAAACAATAGGTCCCCTAGCCTCTCACTCCTGATAAGATTTTACTCCTTAGTTCAATAATCTTCCATGAATGGGGTAAAAACAACCAAAATTTCAGAACCACTAGAGACCATTTCCTTTGTCATGAACACCCAAGAAATGGTACAAGACACTGAACATACCTCTCCAATTCTCCCAGTAAAATACATAGAGAAACAATAGCATGTGGCTAGACTCTTGGATTTAAACAAAGGAGAGACCTCTGTAAGCTTCTATTATTATGGGTGGTATCCTACCTATGAATGATTTATAAAGTGGAATTTGTTTGTTTCTCTGAATTGTTTTGAGGATCGATTTGCCTCTAAGTTTGTTCTGTATCTAAAAGTGATATTAAAATAGTCTCCCATAGGCAAAGGGTGACATTAGCAAAAGACTGTGCTTTTAATACTCCATGAAACAGGCATTGATTTTTATATGTGTTTAATAATAAATGCTAAATGACCCTGGAAGCGGAGACATATCTCCAGTGTCTAATAAAATAAACAATATTTACTTCTTTGAAATTAAATTCTTTAATCAAAGATCACTATAAGGAAATACAGCACTGACATCTTACAAAAATGTCAGAAGAGTAAAGACTACAAAATTAATAACTTATACATACTGTATTTTGCAAATGATAGTGGTTACACACGCACCAAATTATTTTTGAAAAATCAAATTTACTTGTAATTGGTTTCATAGAACAATGGTATTTTCCCTATACCCTTGGAATTTGTAATTAGCCTCTGTAGTTCTCTAAGTCACAGAAATTTCTTTTCCATGCTTGGCACCTGAATTATCATATTGATAGTTTTGACAACTTGAAAATACCTATCTTAAATGATGGGTAAGACACACCACTAGATGTTGTTGTACAATTTTTAAATCCATTTATTCACACTCATTTGACCCAATTGTAGTCTTCAAATATTATTCCTTACCCAGACCTCTTACATACATCCCTTATTTTATCAACTTCCCTTTAAATGTATCCATACAATTTCTCTTTCCCTATCTACAATTATTTTAATTATTTTCTACTTTCTCATCTAGTTCTTCATTCTTTTATTTTCTTCATTTGCTCGCAAATGACTTTCTCTACTTTGGAGAATGTCATGAGAGTTGGACTCGAGCCATTTATGTGTTTAGAACAGCATTTTCCCAATTCCTCCAATATTTTCATTGCCATTTAGAAAGGCATTTGAAACTCTCCCATCCAAGTAGTCTTTTCTGGCTAACCCAAGCTGAATCCTAAAAGATGAATAAGTCACCTATTATTCTCCTAAGGCACCTCCTGCCTTCCTCTTACAGTTATATCTAGTGATCAAGCTGGATGGGACCTCACCAACCAACTCTAGCAGGGTGGGCACCCTGGGCGAGCAGAGGACTTGCAATTAGACCAGTCATTAGAATTCCATCAGCCTGGAGGGTTGCGTGGGGGTGCCCTGCTACAGGTACTGAAGTTATATCCAAGTCATTAGCAGAACAAAATGTTCAGAAAAGAGTGTAGGACTCCATAGCTCCCTATAGCAGGCTCACTGGGCTCTCTAGCCTCACAGTGGAGCAAAGCACAGTGACAAGGGATTCAGAAGCAGGCAATGCCCAGAGACTCCGCAGGCAGAAAAAGGGTTGAATTTAGGTGGTCTTCTGACAAATAGCCAGGCCTCTCCAGGTCGTTGGCTGGTCTTAGAAAGTGGGGAAAGGTTGAGCCTCCATGTAGGATCTGGTGCAGAGGTGGATTGACCATGAAATTAAGGGAAAAAGCTTAAGGGACCCTTACTTGCACAAGGCACTTACAAAACCCCAGGAGAGGCAATGCAATGCATATTAAAAAGTGCTGTCATTTCGGAGAATATTAAAGACTAATTGCTGCACAAAACATTTGCAATGACCTGAAATCTTAGTGCTCATATAAGAAACCTGACAGAAGTTTTAACAAATTTGATGATAATCTTACACATTTACCTGACGATATGGCTTAAAAATTGTTAAAAGTAAACCCTTAGACAAATTAAATGTAACAGAGTTTAATTGAGCAAAGAATGATTTGCAAATCCGGCAACCCCCAAAACAGAACAGGTTCAGGGAGTCTCCAGCAGTACTGCCCAGTCAAAAAAGGTTTGTGGACCAAAAAAAGAAAAGGGACACACAGAAAACAGAAGTACAGAAACAGCCAGATTGGTTACAGCTCAGTGTTTGCCTTATTTGAACACAGTTTGAACAGTGGCCACTTTTGATTGGCTGAAACTCAGTGATAGGCACAAGAGTAGGTTACAGCCTGTTCACATATCCAGTTAGGCTACAGCTCACTATGTACAGGAAAACCTTTAAAATATATAAAGAGGCAGCTTTAGACTAAACTTAATTTAACAAAGTCATAATGTAAGCAGACAGAGGAGCCCCAGGGACTAAGGGAATTTAATCAAATTGAGCAATCAGCCTGTTTTACAGCCTCCTGCCTTGCAGCCTGTTTTTCCCCAAACCCTGCGTGGAATTTGGTCACCTAGTCAGCTGGAACCAGCCACTGACAGATCCTGCCGACATATAGATGAACCCGAGTGAACTTTCCCCATTACCATGCTAAAATCTCCATCCCAGCAGGGGCTATAGCGTCATTACCATAACATGTGACATATGTGCCAGCATCATGACTCACGCACCTGCGCCACTCAGACCCCGCCTCTACATGCGATGATGCACTGTCTCCCCTCTCCATCGCCCCATAAAACCCTCCTGTTACTTTCCCCTTTTGGGGACACTGCTTTGGAGAATCCCCCAGGGTTCTCCTTACTGGAAACAGATAACAAAACTCCTGTTGATCAAAACCTATGTTCTCTGGCAGAGTCATTTTTTACTCACCAGGCAAACAAGCCCTGGTTTTTTTCAGGTAACAATAAACCTGAAACTTCTAAACTATCAATAATAAAGAAAAATATTTTGAAAAACTAGGTTAGAGGAAAGACTGAGTTTTCTAATGTCTATGGAAAACGATGTTGTAAAATTGCAGTCCTGTGAAGAGCAATTCAAGAGTAAAAGCCAGGATCACTTGAGCCCAGGAGGTGAAGGTTGCAGTGAGCCGAGATTGCACCACTGTACTCCAGCCTGGGTGACCGAGTAAGACCCTGTCTCAAGAAAAAAAAAAAAAAAAGAGAAAGAAAAAAAAGAGTAAAAGCCAAATTGTAAGGGGAAAGTGTCAATGAACAAAGTCAAACTCTATAAAGTATTTGAAGAGATTTATTTTGAGCCACATATGAGTGACCAGTGATGTATGGCACAGCCCTCAGGAGATCCTGAGAACATGTGCCCGTGGTGATCAGGCTACAGTTTGGTTTTATACATTTTAGGGAAACATAGACATCAATCAATACACGTAAGATTTACATTGGTTCAGTCTGGAAAGGCACAACTCAAAGCCTGGGAGGCTTCCAGGTCATAGGTAGATTTAAAGATTTGCTGATTGGCAATTGGTTGAAAGAGTTAAGTTATTGTCTAAATACTTATAATCAATAGAAGGGAATGTCTGGGTTAAGATAAGGGGTCAGCTGGGCACGATGGCTCATGCCTGTAATCCTAGCATTTTGGGAGGTCGAGGTGGGTAGATCACCTGAGGTCAGGAGTTCAAGACCAGCCTGGCCAACATGGTGAAACCCCGTCTCTACTAAAATCTAAAAATTAGCCAGGTATGATGGCAGGTGCCTGTAATCCCAGCTACTCAGGAGACTGAGACAGGAGAATCGCTTGAACCCGGGAGATGGTGGTTGCAGTGAGCCGAGATCATGCCACTGCACTCCAGCCTGGGCGGCTGAGCACGACTCCGTCTCAAAAAAAAAAAAAAAAAAAGATAAGGGGTTGTGGAGACCAGGGTTCCTATTATGCAGATAGAATCAGTAGAAGGGAATGTCTGTGTTAGGATCATGGGTTGTGGAGATCAAGGTTCCCATTATGCAGAGGAGGCCTTCAGGTAGCAGGCTTCAGAGAGAGTAGATTATAATGTTTCTTATCAGAGTTGACTCTCTCCTGGATCAGGAAAAAGGTCTAGAAAAGGAAGTGGATTCTCTTCAGAATGTAGATTTTCCCCACAAGAGACAGCATTGCAGGACTATTTTAAGAGATGGTAAAGAAACATAATTTGGGGTAAAATACATTAATTTCTTTCAGGGCCTGCCATCTGTCATGTGATGCTATACTAGAGCCAGGCTGGAATTTGTTATCTTATTGCTACATGGAGTCTGCTTTGTTAGTCTTAAGATCTGTTTTAACGTTAATGCAGGTCAGCTGGGCCTGAATTTCAAAAGGGAGGAGGGAATAACGAGGAATGTCCTCTCCTGATTCCCATCACAGCCTAAACTGGTTTTTCAGGTTAACTTTAGAATGCCCTTGGCCGAGAGGAGGGGGTCCATTCAGATGTTTGGAGGGCTTAGAATTTTATTTTTGGTTTACAAAAGTATTGCAGAGATGTGTTAGAAAATTAACTATTTAAAAATATTATGTTGTATTTCTAGAGTGTGTACTGTTTGTGATACTTGTTGCCTTTTAAAATATATCATTTGTTATTTTTTCTCATTCTAAATATTTACTTTAATAGCTAATTTTGTATTATTTTTCGTAAGCAGATTCCACCAAATTACATAAGCTTCAGCCTCCACAAACTCTGAATCTGCCCCTCATCAAGTGGGCTGTGCTAAGAAGACGAGTGGAATGAGCTTGGCCTGACCTGCTACCTACCATTATTTGCAAGTATGCAATTGTTGACCTAAAAGGAAGATGTTGAGGCAAAATTAACATAAGCAGAGAGTTTACTTGGGCCAAGTTTGAAGACTGCAACCTAGGAGCATAGATTCAAGTTGCCGTGAATATACACTCTGATTAGCAGCAGTTACAAGTAAATTTTTTTTTTTTTTCTTGTTTTGGGATGGAGTTTCACTCTTGTTGCCCAAGCTGGAGTGCAATGGCATGATCTCAGCTCACCATAACCTCCACCTCCCAGGTTCAAGGAATTCTCCTGCTTTATCCTCCCGAGTAGCTGGGATTACAGGTATGTGCCACCACACCCGGCTACTTTTGTATTTTTAGTAGAGACAGAGTTTCTCCATGTTGGTCAGGCTGGCCTCAAACTCCCGACCTCAGGTGATCCAACCGCCTCGGCCTCCCAAAGTGCTGGGATTATAGGAGCCACTGCGCCTGGCCACAAGTAAATTTTTAAAGGAAACATTTAAAAATTTTGTTTACCAAAAATTTACATTAAAATAACTTGTTATTGATTGGCTATACATTGTTCTTTGTATCACAAATTCTAGGAACATGAAGATAATGGGTGAGGCAATTAGTTAGGAACCAAACGACTTTAAAAGATTGCCCGATTGCCCGTAGGCATGGGTGTGTGTGTGGTGGAGCAGGGAGCTTGACTGAAGCCCTATACTCAAGTTTCTCCGGGCCTGATGAATTTTATGCACCTCACATAGCTCAGGCTCCTCTGAGCAATTTTTCTTCTCTCATAATCCATGAATATACAATGTTTAAGGCTTTAGTTAAAAGTACACAAGATGGACTTATACTTCAGTGTTTTGTGGGGAGATGTTATCGAAGGCAAACAAGGGTGAGTACTTGTGTGAGAAGCTAGCCCACCTCTCAACCACAGTCTTCTTCTGGGCCACACAGCTGGACTACATTTCCCAGGCACTCTTGCAGCTCCATGTGGTCATGTGAATGAGTTCTAGCCAATGGAATGCAGATGATGGAAGCAATGTACAGCCCTTCCAGACTTAAGCCATGAAAACCTCCCACAATTGCTCACCTATTTCTTCCTTTTTCACTGGCTTAATGCACAAACCACTGTCAAACATGGCAGAACCACACAATGAAAGGAAGTTAGGTCTCTGATCCACTGCTTGGGAAGAAAACTAAATTGGAACTCCTATGTTATTCTTCCAGTTAGCAAGAAATAAACTTTTTATTCTTAAAACACTGGGGTTCAGATGTTTGTCTGTTACAACAGCTAATAACATCCTAGTGAATACTTCTGTTAGTGGACGAATAGCACTCCTCTTAAATTATGTTATATGTAAGTTTAGTAAGATCCTACTTGCTTGTGTATAAACATATGTATATTAGTGTATATGTTTTGCACATATAAACATATGTATATGAAAATAAATATGTCTGAAGTCATATTTTCTCTCTTGTAGGTCCCATTTTACATTACTAGTTAATAATAGGCTACAGCAGGGGTCCCCAACCCCCAGACCATGGACTGGGGCTACACAGCAGGAGGTGAGTGGCGGGGGTGGGGGACATTACCACATTACTGCCTGAGCTCCTCCTCCTGTCAGATCAGCTATAGCATTAGAGTCTCATAGGAGCATGAACCCTATTGTGAACTGTGCATGCGAGGGATCTAGGTTGCCTATTCCTTATGGTAATCTAACTAATGCCTGATGATCTGAGGTGGAACAGTTTCATCCCCAGCTATCCCCTCCCCTTCCCCTGCCATCCATGGAAAAATTGTCTTCCATGAAACCAGTCCCTGCTGCCAAAAATAATGGGAACTGCTGGGCTACAGTATATGCTTAGCATTTCTGATATTTGGGTATTTGAGGAGATATTAAAATTTCTAAAGAAATAGACCTATGCATCAGTGTAATAGACCTTTAAAGATTGTGACTTTCTCTTTATTAGCATATTTCAGCTCAGAAGATCTTCCAAAGATTCTAGAGAAAGAATTCCTGCAATGGATGGAGGTTGGCCTAGACAACATCTACACTCTTTGTCAATCTGATTATTTCTAGGTTTCACATCCTAAGTACAAAGCATGGTTTCACAGGACTCCCTGGATCAAATTATGTTAATGATAAAACTCATGTTTTAATGCACTTGCCCTTACTGGCTGCTATGGTTTGAATGAATCCTCAATGTGGGATTATTCAGAAGTGGGGCCTTTAAAAGTGATTGGATCCTGAGGGTTCTGACCTTGTGAATTGGTTAATCCACTCACGGATTCGTGGGTTAAAAAATTAGTGGGCTATCTGCTGAGCACGGTGGCTCATTCCTGTAATCCCAGCACTTTGCGGATCACCTGAAGTCAGGAGTTTGAGACCACCCTGGCTAACATGGTGAAACCCCGTCTCTACTAAAAATAGAAAAATTAGCCAGGCGTGGTGGCAGGCGCCTGTAATCCCAGCTACTTGGGAGACTGAGGCAGGAGAATTGCTTGAACCTGGGAGGCAGAGGTTGCAGTGAGCCAAGATTGCATCACTGCACTCCAGCTTGGGCAACAGAGTGAGACTTCATCTCAAAAAAAAAAAATTTAGTGAATTATCATGGGAGTGGGACTGACAGCTTAATAAGAAGAGAAGAGACCTGAACTAGCACATTGACATGCTAAGTCCCCTCCCCATGTGATATCTTGTGCCACCTTGCTGTTCTGCAGAGTCCCTACCAGCAAGAAGTCTCTCAACAGATGTGCCCCCTCCACCTTGTACTTCCCAGCCTCCATAACTATAGGAATAAATTCCTTTTCTTCATAAATTACCCAGTTTCAGGTATTTCATTGTAAGCAACAGAAAACAGACTAAGACAGTGGCTCATGCAGGCTGTAAGCTCATACCACGTCTGGCCTCACCTTCACCCAGGGAGATGCCTTACATCTGCTTAGAATCAAGTCTTTTCAGCTTCTCCTTCTTCTGGCTACTAGGGTTCCTTCCAAGGACTCAGTTTCTACTAGCCACCAGTGTCACATCTGCAGGACACAAGTACTGGATCCCAGGACAGAAGTACCAGAGCAGAGGCTGAACACTGCACATGCTTTCAGGCCCCCGCAGGTGCTTCCCCTACAACCCCATCACGTATAGTGTGTGCCACGGTAGCAGCTCTGGGCTATTGCTCGTTCTGATGAACACCATGGCCTGTGCCAATTCCCTGCCTCTCCCATTGAGAACAATGACCTGTCACTCAGCACAGCCACTGATGCATGGCAGCCCACAAGCTTCTAAAAGGACAAAAAGATCTGTGGGGAGGTGGCAGGAAATACCCCTTTCAGCCTTTTCTTATTCTCATCTATGCACCCTCTTGCCTTAGAAAATTGTAAGTCTTGGCCGGGCTCGGTGACTCACGCCTGTAATCCCAGCACTTTGGGAGACCGAGGCGGGCGGATCACGAGGTCAGGAGATCGAGACCATCCTGGCTAATATGGTGAAACCCCGTCTCTACTAAAAATACAAAAAATTAGCCAGGCGTGGTAGCGGGCGCCTGTAGTCCCAGCTACTCGGGAGGCTGAGGCAGGAGAATGGTGTGAACCGGGGAGGCGGAGCTTGCAGTGAGCCGAGATCGTGCCACTGCACTCCAGCCTGGGCGACAGGGCGAGACTCCGTCTCAAAAACAAAACAAAACAACAACAAGAAAATTGTAAGTCTTTGAGTTTTTTTACACCTTTTATACTTTTAAGTTTTTATACCTTTTATACCTTAATAGTTTCCAGTCCCTACAGCCAGATATGAATCTATGGGATTGGGTTAGACATACTTTGAATTACAGATAGTTCTTTTTACTCAGAGACATGCCTTCCCTATCACTTAAGAGTCTGGGCTCTGTCTACCCTCAGGATGAGTTTTCTTCCAGGAGATACCTCAGAATATCATGCAGATGCCCTCTAGGTGGGCCCAACTGGCCAGACCTGCTGGAATCCCAGCTCAGGCTTGGGTGTGGGGACCCTGAACCAGGTGTCCAGTTAATAAAAATGCTCTGTACACACCTAATTCTCCAAGAGAATCGACCCTTCAGTATTTCCGATGTTTCTCTAAACTTTCCCGATGACAAGTCTGGGCAAATGAAAGACCCTAACATAGTAGACATAAGCAAGATTTCAAAGCATGAAGCTAGAATGGGATTCCTAGTGTCAGTCTAGTACCTTTTAATATCAATTCTCTGAAATGACATTAAAGTTAATATTTATTTTAGTCTATTACTACTGTGAGCCATTAAAATTGGATTTTTGGAAAGCAAAAGGAAAGCAGGGAGGGAGGGAAGGAAGGAATAGAAGGTATGTAGAGGCTAGCCACTAATTTGCTCTCTGAAACACTTAGGGGAAGAAAGAACTGTAAAAGGATCATGGAGATCAGATTTTTAAAAAATTTACCTTCTTAATCTTATATTTTCTAGCATTTTCTCAAACCTATTTGACCCACTCCTCACCTCCAAATATTATTGAGTAGCCGTTATAACTCATAAATAAGAGATTAAAAGATTTAAGTGTGATTAATGTGTCATTGATTTTGAATCTAATTCTTACACTATAAAATGATTTTTTGAAAAAAACAACTTGGCATGCTTAGGTAATATGTATGCCCCCTCCAAAGTAGGTGTGTATTAAAAAGGTTAAGAGTGACAATAATCTAAATTATGGAAGAATCCAGGCATTCGTATAATGTGCTTTGACCTTGGATACAAAAGGTCAAATGAAGCAGCGGCAGTGTACTGTATTTCTTTTCTGAAAAATGAAATGGGAATTGTACAGTACTAATGTACAGCACTTTAAAAAAGGGAATGGAGCTAGCTATTACAGTATGTTAGGAAATGACTGGTGCTTTTCCAAAAAACATCCGGAGAACAGACATATTTCTGAGGTATTTGAAATCTGACAGCCTCAATCTGTGATAATGAACATTCTGTGTGTGGGCTGAAGCAATCAATGGCTTCCCCGGCGAGGCCTTTGACCTGCTTCATGACTGCTCTCCGGTTCACCTCTCAGACAAAATGGCGCCACAGTTACCACACCACAGAAATGACCCACAGACTTGAATGACAGTGACCTGACTTCATAAGGAAGAGGAAAAAGGTGTAGATGACACCAATCACAGCTGCCTCACCTAACAGCAATAACTAATATCCAAACTAAACAAACTGGTGAGGTTCAAGCTGGTTGACACGCCTTACACAAAAGTAAGTCACAAAAATGGAAGGGTTTACAAACCACGC
>NW_022319015.1:0-39825 GCF_002776525.5 Piliocolobus tephrosceles
GCGTGGTTTGTAAACCCTTCCATTTTTGTGACTTACTTTTGTGTAAGATAGGCGTGTCAACCAGCTTGAACCTCACCAGTTTGTTTAGTTTGGATATTAGTTATTGCTGTTAGGTGAGGCAGCTGTGATTGGTGTCATCTACACCTTTTTCCTCTTCCTTATGAAGTCAGGTCACTGTCATTCAAGTCTGTGGGTCATTTCTGTGGTGTGGTAACTGTGGCGCCATTTTGTCTGAGAGGTGAACCGGAGAGCAGTCATGAAGCAGGTCAAAGGCCTCGCCGGGGAAGCCATTGATTGCTTCAGCCCACACACAGAATGTTCATTATCACAGATTGAGGCTGTCAGATTTCAAATACCTCAGAAATATGTCTGTTCTCCGGATGTTTTTTGGAAAAGCACCAGTCATTTCCTAACATACTGTAATAGCTAGCTCCATTCCCTTTTTTAAAGTGCTGTACATTAGTACTGTACAATTCCCATTTCATTTTTCAGAAAAGAAATACAGTACACTGCCGCTGCTTCATTTGACCTTTTGTATCCAAGGTCAAAGCACATTATACGAATGCCTGGATTCTTCCATAATTTAGATTATTGTCACTCTTAACCTTTTTAATACACACCTACTTTGGAGGGGGCATACATATTACCTAAGCATGCCAAGTTGTTTTTTTCAAAAAATCATTTTATAGTGTAAGAATTAGATTCAAAATCAATGACACATTAATCACACTTAAATCTTTTAATCTCTTATTTATGAGTTATAACGGCTACTCAATAATATTTGGAGGTGAGGAGTGGGTCAAATAGGTTTGAGAAAATGCTAGAAAATATAAGATTAAGAAGGTAAATTTTTTAAAAATCTGATCTCCATGATCCTTTTACAGTTCTTTCTTCCCCTAAGTGTTTCAGAGAGCAAATTAGTGGCTAGCCTCTACATACCTTCTATTCCTTCCTTCCCTCCCTCCCTGCTTTCCTTTTGCTTTCCAAAAATCCAATTTTAATGGCTCACAGTAGTAATAGACTAAAATAAATATTAACTTTAATGTCATTTCAGAGAATTGATATTAAAAGGTACTAGACTGACACTAGGAATCCCATTCTAGCTTCATGCTTTGAAATCTTGCTTATGTCTACTATGTTAGGGTCTTTCATTTGCCCAGACTTGTCATCGGGAAAGTTTAGAGAAACATCGGAAATACTGAAGGGTCGATTCTCTTGGAGAATTAGGTGTGTACAGAGCATTTTTATTAACTGGACACCTGGTTCAGGGTCCCCACACCCAAGCCTGAGCTGGGATTCCAGCAGGTCTGGCCAGTTGGGCCCACCTAGAGGGCATCTGCATGATATTCTGAGGTATCTCCTGGAAGAAAACTCATCCTGAGGGTAGACAGAGCCCAGACTCTTAAGTGATAGGGAAGGCATGTCTCTGAGTAAAAAGAACTATCTGTAATTCAAAGTATGTCTAACCCAATCCCATAGATTCATATCTGGCTGTAGGGACTGGAAACTATTAAGGTATAAAAGGTATAAAAACTTAAAAGTATAAAAGGTGTAAAAAAACTCAAAGACTTACAATTTTCTTGTTGTTGTTTTGTTTTGTTTTTGAGACGGAGTCTCGCCCTGTCGCCCAGGCTGGAGTGCAGTGGCACGATCTCGGCTCACTGCAAGCTCCGCCTCCCCGGTTCACACCATTCTCCTGCCTCAGCCTCCCGAGTAGCTGGGACTACAGGCGCCCGCTACCACGCCTGGCTAATTTTTTGTATTTTTAGTAGAGACGGGGTTTCACCATATTAGCCAGGATGGTCTCGATCTCCTGACCTCGTGATCCGCCCGCCTCGGTCTCCCAAAGTGCTGGGATTACAGGCGTGAGTCACCGAGCCCGGCCAAGACTTACAATTTTCTAAGGCAAGAGGGTGCATAGATGAGAATAAGAAAAGGCTGAAAGGGGTATTTCCTGCCACCTCCCCACAGATCTTTTTGTCCTTTTAGAAGCTTGTGGGCTGCCATGCATCAGTGGCTGTGCTGAGTGACAGGTCATTGTTCTCAATGGGAGAGGCAGGGAATTGGCACAGGCCATGGTGTTCATCAGAACGAGCAATAGCCCAGAGCTGCTACCGTGGCACACACTATACGTGATGGGGTTGTAGGGGAAGCACCTGCGGGGGCCTGAAAGCATGTGCAGTGTTCAGCCTCTGCTCTGGTACTTCTGTCCTGGGATCCAGTACTTGTGTCCTGCAGATGTGACACTGGTGGCTAGTAGAAACTGAGTCCTTGGAAGGAACCCTAGTAGCCAGAAGAAGGAGAAGCTGAAAAGACTTGATTCTAAGCAGATGTAAGGCATCTCCCTGGGTGAAGGTGAGGCCAGACGTGGTATGAGCTTACAGCCTGCATGAGCCACTGTCTTAGTCTGTTTTCTGTTGCTTACAATGAAATACCTGAAACTGGGTAATTTATGAAGAAAAGGAATTTATTCCTATAGTTATGGAGGCTGGGAAGTACAAGGTGGAGGGGGCACATCTGTTGAGAGACTTCTTGCTGGTAGGGACTCTGCAGAACAGCAAGGTGGCACAAGATATCACATGGGGAGGGGACTTAGCATGTCAATGTGCTAGTTCAGGTCTCTTCTCTTCTTATTAAGCTGTCAGTCCCACTCCCATGATAATTCACTAAATTTTTTTTTTTTGAGATGAAGTCTCACTCTGTTGCCCAAGCTGGAGTGCAGTGATGCAATCTTGGCTCACTGCAACCTCTGCCTCCCAGGTTCAAGCAATTCTCCTGCCTCAGTCTCCCAAGTAGCTGGGATTACAGGCGCCTGCCACCACGCCTGGCTAATTTTTCTATTTTTAGTAGAGACGGGGTTTCACCATGTTAGCCAGGGTGGTCTCAAACTCCTGACTTCAGGTGATCCGCAAAGTGCTGGGATTACAGGAATGAGCCACCGTGCTCAGCAGATAGCCCACTAATTTTTTAACCCACGAATCCGTGAGTGGATTAACCAATTCACAAGGTCAGAACCCTCAGGATCCAATCACTTTTAAAGGCCCCACTTCTGAATAATCCCACATTGAGGATTCATTCAAACCATAGCAGCCAGTAAGGGCAAGTGCATTAAAACATGAGTTTTATCATTAACATAATTTGATCCAGGGAGTCCTGTGAAACCATGCTTTGTACTTAGGATGTGAAACCTAGAAATAATCAGATTGACAAAGAGTGTAGATGTTGTCTAGGCCAACCTCCATCCATTGCAGGAATTCTTTCTCTAGAATCTTTGGAAGATCTTCTGAGCTGAAATATGCTAATAAAGAGAAAGTCACAATCTTTAAAGGTCTATTACACTGATGCATAGGTCTATTTCTTTAGAAATTTTAATATCTCCTCAAATACCCAAATATCAGAAATGCTAAGCATATACTGTAGCCCAGCAGTTCCCATTATTTTTGGCAGCAGGGACTGGTTTCATGGAAGACAATTTTTCCATGGATGGCAGGGGAAGGGGAGGGGATAGCTGGGGATGAAACTGTTCCACCTCAGATCATCAGGCATTAGTTAGATTACCATAAGGAATAGGCAACCTAGATCCCTCGCATGCACAGTTCACAATAGGGTTCATGCTCCTATGAGACTCTAATGCTATAGCTGATCTGACAGGAGGAGGAGCTCAGGCAGTAATGTGGTAATGTCCCCCACCCCCGCCACTCACCTCCTGCTGTGTAGCCCCAGTCCATGGTCTGGGGGTTGGGGACCCCTGCTGTAGCCTATTATTAACTAGTAATGTAAAATGGGACCTACAAGAGAGAAAATATGACTTCAGACATATTTATTTTCATATACATATGTTTATATGTGCAAAACATATACACTAATATACATATGTTTATACACAAGCAAGTAGGATCTTACTAAACTTACATATAACATAATTTAAGAGGAGTGCTATTCGTCCACTAACAGAAGTATTCACTAGGATGTTATTAGCTGTTGTAACAGACAAACATCTGAACCCCAGTGTTTTAAGAATAAAAAGTTTATTTCTTGCTAACTGGAAGAATAACATAGGAGTTCCAATTTAGTTTTCTTCCCAAGCAGTGGATCAGAGACCTAACTTCCTTTCATTGTGTGGTTCTGCCATGTTTGACAGTGGTTTGTGCATTAAGCCAGTGAAAAAGGAAGAAATAGGTGAGCAATTGTGGGAGGTTTTCATGGCTTAAGTCTGGAAGGGCTGTACATTGCTTCCATCATCTGCATTCCATTGGCTAGAACTCATTCACATGACCACATGGAGCTGCAAGAGTGCCTGGGAAATGTAGTCCAGCTGTGTGGCCCAGAAGAAGACTGTGGTTGAGAGGTGGGCTAGCTTCTCACACAAGTACTCACCCTTGTTTGCCTTCGATAACATCTCCCCACAAAACACTGAAGTATAAGTCCATCTTGTGTACTTTTAACTAAAGCCTTAAACATTGTATATTCATGGATTATGAGAGAAGAAAAATTGCTCAGAGGAGCCTGAGCTATGTGAGGTGCATAAAATTCATCAGGCCCGGAGAAACTTGAGTATAGGGCTTCAGTCAAGCTCCCTGCTCCACCACACACACACCCATGCCTACGGGCAATCGGGCAATCTTTTAAAGTCGTTTGGTTCCTAACTAATTGCCTCACCCATTATCTTCATGTTCCTAGAATTTGTGATACAAAGAACAATGTATAGCCAATCAATAACAAGTTATTTTAATGTAAATTTTTGGTAAACAAAATTTTTAAATGTTTCCTTTAAAAATTTACTTGTGGCCAGGCGCAGTGGCTCCTATAATCCCAGCACTTTGGGAGGCCGAGGCGGTTGGATCACCTGAGGTCGGGAGTTTGAGGCCAGCCTGACCAACATGGAGAAACTCTGTCTCTACTAAAAATACAAAAGTAGCCGGGTGTGGTGGCACATACCTGTAATCCCAGCTACTCGGGAGGATAAAGCAGGAGAATTCCTTGAACCTGGGAGGTGGAGGTTATGGTGAGCTGAGATCATGCCATTGCACTCCAGCTTGGGCAACAAGAGTGAAACTCCATCCCAAAACAAGAAAAAAAAAAAAAATTTACTTGTAACTGCTG
This sequence comes from Piliocolobus tephrosceles, assembly GCF_002776525.5. Taxonomy (NCBI): domain Eukaryota; kingdom Metazoa; phylum Chordata; class Mammalia; order Primates; family Cercopithecidae; genus Piliocolobus; species Piliocolobus tephrosceles. The sequence goes on from NW_022319015.1 coordinate 5,104, forward strand.
CTAATCAGAGTGTATATTCACGGCAACTTGAATCTATGCTCCTAGGTTGCAGTCTTCAAACTTGGCCCAAGTAAACTCTCTGCTTATGTTAATTTTGCCTCAACATCTTCCTTTTAGGTCAACAATTGCATACTTGCAAATAATGGTAGGTAGCAGGTCAGGCCAAGCTCATTCCACTCGTCTTCTTAGCACAGCCCACTTGATGAGGGGCAGATTCAGAGTTTGTGGAGGCTGAAGCTTATGTAATTTGGTGGAATCTGCTTACGAAAAATAATACAAAATTAGCTATTAAAGTAAATATTTAGAATGAGAAAAAATAACAAATGATATATTTTAAAAGGCAACAAGTATCACAAACAGTACACACTCTAGAAATACAACATAATATTTTTAAATAGTTAATTTTCTAACACATCTCTGCAATACTTTTGTAAACCAAAAATAAAATTCTAAGCCCTCCAAACATCTGAATGGACCCCCTCCTCTCGGCCAAGGGCATTCTAAAGTTAACCTGAAAAACCAGTTTAGGCTGTGATGGGAATCAGGAGAGGACATTCCTCGTTATTCCCTCCTCCCTTTTGAAATTCAGGCCCAGCTGACCTGCATTAACGTTAAAACAGATCTTAAGACTAACAAAGCAGACTCCATGTAGCAATAAGATAACAAATTCCAGCCTGGCTCTAGTATAGCATCACATGACAGATGGCAGGCCCTGAAAGAAATTAATGTATTTTACCCCAAATTATGTTTCTTTACCATCTCTTAAAATAGTCCTGCAATGCTGTCTCTTGTGGGGAAAATCTACATTCTGAAGAGAATCCACTTCCTTTTCTAGACCTTTTTCCTGATCCAGGAGAGAGTCAACTCTGATAAGAAACATTATAATCTACTCTCTCTGAAGCCTGCTACCTGAAGGCCTCCTCTGCATAATGGGAACCTTGATCTCCACAACCCATGATCCTAACACAGACATTCCCTTCTACTGATTCTATCTGCATAATAGGAACCCTGGTCTCCACAACCCCTTATCTTTTTTTTTTTTTTTTTTTGAGACGGAGTCGTGCTCAGCCGCCCAGGCTGGAGTGCAGTGGCATGATCTCGGCTCACTGCAACCACCATCTCCCGGGTTCAAGCGATTCTCCTGTCTCAGTCTCCTGAGTAGCTGGGATTACAGGCACCTGCCATCATACCTGGCTAATTTTTAGATTTTAGTAGAGACGGGGTTTCACCATGTTGGCCAGGCTGGTCTTGAACTCCTGACCTCAGGTGATCTACCCACCTCGACCTCCCAAAATGCTAGGATTACAGGCATGAGCCATCGTGCCCAGCTGACCCCTTATCTTAACCCAGACATTCCCTTCTATTGATTATAAGTATTTAGACAATAACTTAACTCTTTCAACCAATTGCCAATCAGCAAATCTTTAAATCTACCTATGACCTGGAAGCCTCCCAGGCTTTGAGTTGTGCCTTTCCAGACTGAACCAATGTAAATCTTACGTGTATTGATTGATGTCTATGTTTCCCTAAAATGTATAAAACCAAACTGTAGCCTGATCACCACGGGCACATGTTCTCAGGATCTCCTGAGGGCTGTGCCATACATCACTGGTCACTCATATGTGGCTCAAAATAAATCTCTTCAAATACTTTATAGAGTTTGACTTTGTTCATTGACACTTTCCCCTTACAATTTGGCTTTTACTCTTTTTTTTCTTTCTCTTTTTTTTTTTTTTTTCTTGAGACAGGGTCTTACTCGGTCACCCAGGCTGGAGTACAGTGGTGCAATCTCGGCTCACTGCAACCTTCACCTCCTGGGCTCAAGTGATCCTGGCTTTTACTCTTGAATTGCTCTTCACAGGACTGCAATTTTACAACATCGTTTTCCATAGACATTAGAAAACTCAGTCTTTCCTCTAACCTAGTTTTTCAAAATATTTTTCTTTATTATTGATAGTTTAGAAGTTTCAGGTTTATTGTTACCTGAAAAAAACCAGGGCTTGTTTGCCTGGTGAGTAAAAAATGACTCTGCCAGAGAACATAGGTTTTGATCAACAGGAGTTTTGTTATCTGTTTCCAGTAAGGAGAACCCTGGGGGATTCTCCAAAGCAGTGTCCCCAAAAGGGGAAAGTAACAGGAGGGTTTTATGGGGCGATGGAGAGGGGAGACAGTGCATCATCGCATGTAGAGGCGGGGTCTGAGTGGCGCAGGTGCGTGAGTCATGATGCTGGCACATATGTCACATGTTATGGTAATGACGCTATAGCCCCTGCTGGGATGGAGATTTTAGCATGGTAATGGGGAAAGTTCACTCGGGTTCATCTATATGTCGGCAGGATCTGTCAGTGGCTGGTTCCAGCTGACTAGGTGACCAAATTCCACGCAGGGTTTGGGGAAAAACAGGCTGCAAGGCAGGAGGCTGTAAAACAGGCTGATTGCTCAATTTGATTAAATTCCCTTAGTCCCTGGGGCTCCTCTGTCTGCTTACATTATGACTTTGTTAAATTAAGTTTAGTCTAAAGCTGCCTCTTTATATATTTTAAAGGTTTTCCTGTACATAGTGAGCTGTAGCCTAACTGGATATGTGAACAGGCTGTAACCTACTCTTGTGCCTATCACTGAGTTTCAGCCAATCAAAAGTGGCCACTGTTCAAACTGTGTTCAAATAAGGCAAACACTGAGCTGTAACCAATCTGGCTGTTTCTGTACTTCTGTTTTCTGTGTGTCCCTTTTCTTTTTTTGGTCCACAAACCTTTTTTGACTGGGCAGTACTGCTGGAGACTCCCTGAACCTGTTCTGTTTTGGGGGTTGCCGGATTTGCAAATCATTCTTTGCTCAATTAAACTCTGTTACATTTAATTTGTCTAAGGGTTTACTTTTAACAATTTTTAAGCCATATCGTCAGGTAAATGTGTAAGATTATCATCAAATTTGTTAAAACTTCTGTCAGGTTTCTTATATGAGCACTAAGATTTCAGGTCATTGCAAATGTTTTGTGCAGCAATTAGTCTTTAATATTCTCCGAAATGACAGCACTTTTTAATATGCATTGCATTGCCTCTCCTGGGGTTTTGTAAGTGCCTTGTGCAAGTAAGGGTCCCTTAAGCTTTTTCCCTTAATTTCATGGTCAATCCACCTCTGCACCAGATCCTACATGGAGGCTCAACCTTTCCCCACTTTCTAAGACCAGCCAACGACCTGGAGAGGCCTGGCTATTTGTCAGAAGACCACCTAAATTCAACCCTTTTTCTGCCTGCGGAGTCTCTGGGCATTGCCTGCTTCTGAATCCCTTGTCACTGTGCTTTGCTCCACTGTGAGGCTAGAGAGCCCAGTGAGCCTGCTATAGGGAGCTATGGAGTCCTACACTCTTTTCTGAACATTTTGTTCTGCTAATGACTTGGATATAACTTCAGTACCTGTAGCAGGGCACCCCCACGCAACCCTCCAGGCTGATGGAATTCTAATGACTGGTCTAATTGCAAGTCCTCTGCTCGCCCAGGGTGCCCACCCTGCTAGAGTTGGTTGGTGAGGTCCCATCCAGCTTGATCACTAGATATAACTGTAAGAGGAAGGCAGGAGGTGCCTTAGGAGAATAATAGGTGACTTATTCATCTTTTAGGATTCAGCTTGGGTTAGCCAGAAAAGACTACTTGGATGGGAGAGTTTCAAATGCCTTTCTAAATGGCAATGAAAATATTGGAGGAATTGGGAAAATGCTGTTCTAAACACATAAATGGCTCGAGTCCAACTCTCATGACATTCTCCAAAGTAGAGAAAGTCATTTGCGAGCAAATGAAGAAAATAAAAGAATGAAGAACTAGATGAGAAAGTAGAAAATAATTAAAATAATTGTAGATAGGGAAAGAGAAATTGTATGGATACATTTAAAGGGAAGTTGATAAAATAAGGGATGTATGTAAGAGGTCTGGGTAAGGAATAATATTTGAAGACTACAATTGGGTCAAATGAGTGTGAATAAATGGATTTAAAAATTGTACAACAACATCTAGTGGTGTGTCTTACCCATCATTTAAGATAGGTATTTTCAAGTTGTCAAAACTATCAATATGATAATTCAGGTGCCAAGCATGGAAAAGAAATTTCTGTGACTTAGAGAACTACAGAGGCTAATTACAAATTCCAAGGGTATAGGGAAAATACCATTGTTCTATGAAACCAATTACAAGTAAATTTGATTTTTCAAAAATAATTTGGTGCGTGTGTAACCACTATCATTTGCAAAATACAGTATGTATAAGTTATTAATTTTGTAGTCTTTACTCTTCTGACATTTTTGTAAGATGTCAGTGCTGTATTTCCTTATAGTGATCTTTGATTAAAGAATTTAATTTCAAAGAAGTAAATATTGTTTATTTTATTAGACACTGGAGATATGTCTCCGCTTCCAGGGTCATTTAGCATTTATTATTAAACACATATAAAAATCAATGCCTGTTTCATGGAGTATTAAAAGCACAGTCTTTTGCTAATGTCACCCTTTGCCTATGGGAGACTATTTTAATATCACTTTTAGATACAGAACAAACTTAGAGGCAAATCGATCCTCAAAACAATTCAGAGAAACAAACAAATTCCACTTTATAAATCATTCATAGGTAGGATACCACCCATAATAATAGAAGCTTACAGAGGTCTCTCCTTTGTTTAAATCCAAGAGTCTAGCCACATGCTATTGTTTCTCTATGTATTTTACTGGGAGAATTGGAGAGGTATGTTCAGTGTCTTGTACCATTTCTTGGGTGTTCATGACAAAGGAAATGGTCTCTAGTGGTTCTGAAATTTTGGTTGTTTTTACCCCATTCATGGAAGATTATTGAACTAAGGAGTAAAATCTTATCAGGAGTGAGAGGCTAGGGGACCTATTGTTTTTCCTATCAACATTTTCCATGAATGTGTAACACAAGTATCCCTATTTAGAGGGCTGGGAAATTGAGGTTTATGGCAAAGCAAACTTGAATAACAAAGAGGAAATGAATAATTTAAAAATGTTTTTGACAAATAAAAATAATGATATATTACCATTAAGCCAGGTGTTCAGCAAAGGAGAAAGAATCCTTATTTGTCAAATACCAAAGCCCTACACTTGGCTGACTCAAATCAAAGCATCTCATAACAAAAGATAACCTTGTTACCCTCAGCTTCTGAAGGTGAAGCAAAAGGCAGCATTACCTTGACCGTCTGTACTGCACTTTATCTCAAACTTACTTTATTCCACAGAACTGGTGTCTTTGGTCCTCTGGGATTTCCAGTAGTTAATACCCTCAATCCACCACACTTTCATAATGGGACCAGAGAGCTGGTGGATTTTTTCCCTTGATTTTTGACCTACATAAGGAACTGCATTGCATCCAGATCACAGCCTGGAATTTTGGAGACATTTTCATTGAGATAGTTCTCATCTGTACGTCCATCCTCTAGTAACAATTTCTACTTGGCATTTATCTTGATTGGTGGTGTAAATGTAGATTAATTACCGCTATGGTGATGCCAGGTGATCTCAAAGTTGAGTCTCATTGTACTGGAATAGCAAACTTCTTAAGCATTTATATTCTCACGAATTGATATTTATCAGGACACTGCTATTGTTTTTGAAAGAAAAGGAAAGGGCTCCGTGTATGATGAGGCAGGGGGTGGGAACCATCTAGGAGAGATGAAAATTGAGGGCTGCAATGGTGTCTGTCCAAGGTGGTTAGAACTAAAATTTGAATGGGTTGAATTTGCTAAAGTACACTAAGGAGAAAGCTCCCTTTCTCCTCCCATCTGCATCTTTAAACATGAACTGTCCTATTTCCCTTCCACACTCCTGGCTGTCATCTTTGGCTGGAGCCCATGGGTTTTCAGTGACTTTCATACATAAGAACAGTCTTACTACTACGTGTGATTCAATGTAAATCACAACCTCTATCTTATATTTGTGTTAGCCTCCTGGCCTGCTTAGACCTGACCTGAGAACTGGTTTGCTCTTTCACTTTTCTCCATCACATCCACCCCCACTCTGCATCCTCTTCCTGTTAGGTTGGGGTGGTCTCCTGCTGGGGTCTCCTCAACCCTGCTAACCCTTTTTTGTGGGACCTTTTCTTTTTTTCTTTTCTTTTTCTTTTTTTTTTTTTATTATTATACTGGTACATGTGCACAACGTGCAGGTTTGTTACATATGTATACTTGTGCCATGTTGGTGTGCTGCACCCATCAACTCGTCGGCAGCCATCAACTCGTCATGTACATCAGGTATAACTCCCAATGCCATCCCTCCCCCCTCCCCATAATAGGGCCCAGTGTGTGATGTTCCCCTTCCCGAGTCCAAGTGATCTCATTGTTCAGTTCCCACCTATGAGTGAGAACATGCGGTGTCTGGTTTTCTGTTCTTGCAATAGTTTGCTGAGAATGATGGTTTCCAGCTGCATCCATGTCCCTACAAAGGACACAAACTCATCCTTTTTTATGGCTGCATAGTATTCCATGGTGTATATGTGCCACATTTTCTTAATCCAGTCTGTCACTGATGGACATTTGGGTTGATTCCAAGTCTTTGCTATTGTGAATAGTGCCACAATGAACATACGTGTGCATGTGTCTTTAGAGCAGCATGATTTATAATCCTTTGGGTATATACCCAGTAATGGGATGGCTGGGTCATATGGTACTTCTAGTTCTAGATCCTTGAGGAATCGCCATACTGTTTTCCCTAGTGGTTGAACTAGTTTACGATCTTTGTGGGACCTTTTCAAGGTGACTCAAGTCTAGCTCTCCTCAGGGCTGTCTTTCCACTTGGCCCCAGGGAAAACCATGCATCCTTGCCCAACAGATGGTGTAAGCATGGGCTGCTCACTCTGTAGACCTCTGTCTCAGCACTGTCATCATGGGAAGCTCCCCACCCTCGTGCCTTCAGAGTTCTTTAGGCAAGAGTTAGCCTCAGTTTTTAACTTCCCACGTATCTCCTAACTCCAGGGGACTTCAATCAGGATCTCCTAAGAACTCCCTCATGGTGTCCCACTCTGGGCTCACAGGGGCAGCAGTGTCCAGGTCCTTCATCTAAGTAACCATCCAGCTGGAGAGGAAGACACTGTTTATTGATCCTTCTTGCAAGGTTGGCTCACACTCTGGTTCTTGGGAAGCCCTCACACTTGGCTTTAGTAGGGAGCACCCCAGACCCTCCTAATCTGGCTGACAGTTCTGCATCTCAACGACTTGAATTATTCTTTAGAATTTCTAGTTTTCTCACCTGTAGGTGGGTCATAGGGTAGGCAGAAAGCTCTGGTTCTGCTTTCACTAGTATGTCACCCAGTTAACAGCCACTTGCTGTTATTTCTAGGAGAGAGCAATATTCAAGGTGACAAAGAAGCCAGAAGGAAGAAGAGAATCATATCTGTCCCATCTCTGTGGAGACTGTCAGGAACCACTGGGATGACTATGGATGGTGTATCAGTCTGTGAGAGCTCCCATCGCAAAATGTCACAGACTGGGCAGCTGAAGCAAAGAAATTCATTTCCTCACAGTTCTGGACCCTAGAAGTCTAAGACGAAGGTGTCAGCTGGGTTGGTTTCTGCTGAGGTGCCTCTCCTCGGCCTGCACATGGTCACCATCTCACCTTGTCCTCATGTGGCCTCTCCTCTGTGTGACTGCATCCCTGCTGTTTTCTTGTGTGTCCAAATTTCCTCTGGATACCAGTCAGACTGGATTAGGGCACACTCTTAACAAATCTTCTTTTCTTTCTTTTATTATTATTATTTTTTTAATTTGAGACAGTCTCACTCTGTTGCCCAGGCTGGAGGGCAATGGTGTGATCTTGGCTCACTGCAACCTCCATCTCCTGGGTTCAAGTGATTCTCCTGCCTCAGCCTCATTAGTAGCTGGGACTACAGGCTCATGCCACCACGCCTGGCTAATATATATTTTGCATTTTTAGTAGAGATGGCATTTCATCATGTTGGCCAGGCTGGTCTCAAACTCCTGACGTCAAGTGAGTGATCCGCCCGCCTCGGTCTCCCAAAATGCAGGGATTACAGGTGAGCCACTGTGCCCATCCAAATATTCTTCATTTTAATTTAATCACATCTATGAATACTTTACCTCTCAATACAGTCATATTCTGAGGTGCTGGGGCTTACAGCTTCAACTATGGATTTTGAGGGGACACAGTTTAGCTCATAACAAAAGGAGAAGGCTGAGGCTGAGTTTAGCTGGCCTGTCTAGGTAGATGCAGTCTGGAGGGTGCCTGCTGTCTCCCGTGTCCACTTAGCCACAGAGCTGGGTACATCAACAGCACAATGTAGGCATCGGGGTACCAAGAGTCTTGCATTTCCATGGCTGGGGGTTAATGAGATACTGAAATTCAGGCACTGGTGGTAATTCAGTTCATCACAAATCCCAGTTTGGTGAGACTTACAGACATTTGGGGTATATACTAATCCAGTTTTCCAAAGAGCAAATCAATCCTTTGGAGTTACAAAGTAACTGTCTCTGTCTTTACAACATGGAATAAAACTAACATTTCTTTCTTTAAGCAATAAGAACAAGGAATGAACAAATCTCCTATGCTAAACCCTTTAATACCAGATTAGAAACAACTAGCTTACTTTTATGTCTACCCTAGTCAAATCAGGCAGAAAATTGAGCAATTACATGTCTGTTTGCTTAAATTATGTAAACAATTTCTTAATAGGCTACTTTGTTTTGTTTCTGTAGACCAACACCCATCTGACTTAAGTGGGATATTTATTTAGCTACATAACACTTTGATTAAGCTATTTTGATGAGCAATATTGGCGCAGCTCTTTTGCTGTGAAGACATTTTGACCACACTTAGTAAGAAAAGAGAAGAGAAAACCCTACTAAACTTACAGCTTAAAAAGATTAAAATGTTTTATGTAAAATAGACATCCTCACCTTTAGTCCCACTTCATCCCCACCTTGTTTACAATGAAATTTTTCCTTTTTTATAGACAGGAAATTTTAATACGTTTGAATATAAAAACTTAGGGGCAAGAATGCAAATGAAAAACACAGACCCAAGAAAATAAAATTTCAAAGGAATAGCACAGTTTAACACTCATCCTTTTTTTTTTTTTTTTTTTTTTTGAGGCCAAGTCTCACTGTTGCCCAGACTGGAGTATAGTGGCGCAATCTCTGCTCACTGCAACCTCCGCCTCCCAGGTTCAAATGATTCTTGTGCCTCAGTCTCCCAAGTAGGCTGGGACTACAAGCATGAGTCATTATGCCCTGCTAATTTTTGGATTTTTAGTAGAGATGTGGTTGGCCAGGCTGGTCTCGAACTCCTGGCCTCAAGTAATCTGCCTGCCTCGGTCTCCCAAAGTGTTAGGATTACAGGCGTGAGCTACTGCGCCCGGCCTAATGCTCATTCTTATACTACCCTCAGTGCAAATTTTGGCAGACTTATCTGGCTGATTTTGTGGAATATTGCTGGATAGTATGGTTCCCTTGTCCCAACACTTGAAACTAGAGATAATTTGGGACAAGTACTCTTATAAGAAATTTATATTAATAAGTATGCCAGAAAATAAAACATAATGCTACCCAAATATAATCCAAGTCTCCCTGTTTCTTTTCAGCTGCAAACGCCTCTGGATTGTCTGTGTCCACTTCTCTCTATAAACCTATTGGTGCCTCTTTTGATGCCACCTAGTCTCCAGATGTGTCCTGTTACTCTATTACAGTGTCACCTACTGAGAGTCAGTCATTGTGCTCAGTATAACTTTTTGCTTTTTTTCTTGCTTGTTTTTCCCCAGGTCAGTGTGAAGTGAACTTATTTCTATTTTCTTGAAGGTTCACAACTTTTTCTCTTTTCTTCATCTTTTTTTTTTTTCCTGTATGGGCCAAAGAAAGCTTTCCCATTTCCACTGATTTTCTTTTTCTTCTCAAATGCCTCTCTGAAAACTCAAGTCCACCAATGACAATAGTCTATTTTATTAATTTTGTATTACTTTCCAGTGAAGTTAATTTACATAACTGTAGTGTAAAATACAGATTTAATCAAGAGGCAAAATAGGAGGGATGGTGAACAAATTATGATGTCAGATAAACAACTACTGCCAGTGGTTGTTTCCATTTATTTTTAAGAGACCAGCATTTGATTACCCAGAACACAAGCAGGCATGCACTTGGCAGTGTTTTCCCTACCCGGCTATTGTGGTGCCTTGTAAGGGTGCAGCCATGGCCAGTCACCTTGGTTCCTTCTCTTGGAGCCTGCTACTGCTTCTTCTCAAGGTGGTTCTGCCTGATCCAGGACGCTGGCTTAATCATTAAAATGGAAGGTATGGCTGTTCACTAAAGATTTATCTCTATCAAACTTGAATGAACTGGAATGAAATATTCTTTATTACTAAATTCTAGATTGTGGTCTTTGTCTCCTCAACAGTTTCTTGATTTTTATTTTTTAAGAGACAGGGTCTTGCTCTGTCATCTAGGCTGAAGTGTAGTGGTGCTATCATGGCTCACTGTAATGAACTCCTGGGCTCAAGTGATCCACCTGCCTCAGCCTCCCAAGTTATTTGGACTACAGGCACATGCTGCTATGTCTGGTTAATTTGATTTTTCTTTCTTTTTTTTTTACAGGAGAAAAAATGAAGAGAAGCTACTCTTTCCTTTTTGGCAAGCAAGCAACCTTTCCTTAAATTATTGGGTCACCATAGAGATTTCCAAATTTTGTTACTTTTGTTTCATCAGCTGTTTTTTTTTTTTTTTCCTTCTAGTTATAAATGATTTCAGCAATTACCTTAGCTCTTCTCAATAAACTTTCATTTACATACCTTCTCATTATTTTACTGTTGCTTTATAATGCCTCTGGCCTTTGCTAAGTATGGTACTTCGACAACAAGATATTTTTTGGTTTTGTATTCAACAGTTTCTTTTGCAGTTCTTGTATTTTCTGACTGATTATACTTTTAGGTGGTGCTATGGTGTGAATGTGTCCCCTAAAGTTTTGTGTTGGAAACTTCATCCCCAGTGCAACAGTTTTGAGAGGTGTTTGGATAACGGGGACCTTTGAGAGGTGTTTGGATCATGAGGGACAATGCCCTCATGTATGAATTAACAGCATTATCCCAGAAGCGTGTTAGTTATGGCAGAAGTAGATTTCTGATAAATGAATCAGTCTGACCTTCCTTCTCTCCCTGCTCTCTCACACTCTCTTGCCCTTCCACCTTCTGCCTTGAGATGACACAACATGAAAGCCCTCACCAGATGTCAGCACCATAATCTTGGACTTTCCCGCCTCCAGAACTGTGAGAAATCAATTTCTTTATAAATTACTCAGTCTGTGGGATTCTGTGATAGCAACATAAAATGGACCAAGACAGGTGGCCTATACGTTGAATAATTGATTTTTAAATTTTGTGTTATGTAAACTTCCACTCTGATATATATGTGCAAAATTTAAGTACATTGTCAAAACAGAAAAGTAACCTTTTCTATCTTAAATGATTAATATCCATATAATACTCAAGTGCTATAAATCTCTCTTTAAAAGTTCTTCTAGGCCGGGCGCGGTGGCTCAAGCCTGTAATCTCAGCACTTTGGGAGGCCGAGACGGGCGGATCACGAGGTCAGGAGATCGAGACCATCCTGGCTAACATGGGGAAACCCCGTCTCTACTAAAAAATACAAAAAACTAGCCGGGTGAGGTGGCGGGCGCCTGTAATCCGAGCTACTCGGGAGGCTGAGGCAGGAGAATAGCATAAACCCGGGAGGCGGAGCTTGCAGTGAGCTGAGATCCGGCCACTGCACTCCAGCCTGGGCGACAGAGCGAGACTCCGTCTCAAAAAAAAAAAATAAATAAATAAAAGTTCTTCTATATTCTCTTTCTAATTTTGAATTAAGGGCTGAAAATTAATTCAACAGGCTAACTTTTCTTAATATATCAAGTGAGTAAGCATGTTTACATGTGTTCGTTTTCTTATGGCCTGCAGGAGTTGGTAGGAAATAAAAGGTCCAAAATAGATTTTGGTGGACATATTAGTAGAAGCAGGTTATGTGAGATATAACAAAGTGAAAGAACCTCCTCGTAATTGGAAGCTTTTGGGTACTGATGGACTGATCAAAACAGGTGAGGCTGGCAGGAAGCCTGTGGTGTTTCTAGATTTGTGGCAGTGTAGGAAGCTAGAATTTGGCTGATGGGTAGGAGAGTTACTGGGAAATGAGCTAAGCTTGCTGTCAGGAATTATTAAGTGAAGGGGTTTACAGAACAGTAACTCGGAGCTGGATTCTCTTAAAGAAGTCTGCGCCCAGTACCAAAGGAACTAAAGGAAAGGGTGGGGATAAGGGAATGGGGCCACGACCTGGGTGGAACATGGTCTCTCCTCCTCTAGGATGATTTGGAAGGCTGTGGAGCAACCTGAAGTCCCCAGACACACATGGGAAGAGAGGTGTGTGGAAAGCATTGAAGGGAAACATTGCTACTTTATAATTTTATCTGGTTACAAACATTTAAACGGTTTAAATTTACAAGTATTTATACAGTTTTCTGCTGTTATGTGTTTGTGTTTACAGTAACTATTTAAAATCTACCAGAACACCAATTAACAATTTATTCCACTCTATGGTTTCTTTCGAATCTAATTGCTCTGTCCCTATAAAGTGTCAAAATTATAGATAAATACAGTGTTTTCTCACAGACACATCTATTTGGAGCCTTCTTATGGATAGCGTTGAGTGCCAAGGTTACCATGAGTGTGCAAACATGAGTTGACCAAGAAAAGTGATTTTCATCTTGTTTTCCCAAAGGAATATTCAAAATGCATAGGGTAATATACAGTAATTTCTATTTAATTAAAAGTAAAAAGCATCCTGTGTAAGAAATTTGACTAAAATGAAATTCTAATACTTCTGGAGCTAAACTAGAGGCAATTTATTTAAAAACATCTGAAAATGTTGACAGTGCTACATTTGGGTTCTAAGAGCAATCATTTTCACTCACATGTGGACACAGCATAACAGGTAAATGGAAATATGAATCAAGAAAAATAAATTAATTTTATCTTAGCCATGTACACAATTTAGAGTCTGCATCAACTAGATAGTTTCCTCATAACTTTGTGTGTATAGTCGAACACCTGGAGAAAAATAGCTCTTTGATACTTTGGAGCATCACTTTTGAGTAACGTTCAGATAGCTGAGTCAGAATGTTTTCTCATCAATCCAAAAGCTATTGTTCACTGTTGACTAATTAGTTCTAGTTCTTGGCTAACTGGGGATCAACATCCACTCCCTTTATGGTTTCAAAGGAAATAGGGAACAACATTTCCTTTAATTATCAACAGTATCTTAGGCTTAATCACAGAACTACTTGATGTGATATGGGACAAATCCCTAAAGTAAAACACAACATTTATTGGACTAGTAAAGAAGAAAATGTTGGTATTAACATGTATTCATGAAAATGTGTTTCCGTGCTGCCAAGAGATGGACAAAGCATACTGGGAAAAACTTATTTTCTATTACTAACTTCAGATTTATTTTTCAAACTATGAGCTTGTCTTTCATCACCTAACCAGCTCCACCTTCTAAGTGAAGTATTTGATCATGCCCCTCCAGAGATGTCACTCTTCTCAACTACTGAGCATTCATTGCCTCTACACATTCATACTTCCTTATGATATTTACTTTTTCCTCCCTTTAAAAACACTTTTTTTGACTGAGCCTAGCTCTGTTGCCCAGGCTGGAGTACAGTGGTGCAATCTTGGCTCACTGTACCCTCTGCCTCCCAAGTTCAAGGGATTCTCCTGCCTCAGCCTCCCGAGTAGCTGGGATTATAGGCGTGTGCCAACATGTTTGGCTAGATTTTGTATTTTTAGTAGAGGCGGGGGTTTCACCATTTTGGCCAGGCTGGTCTCGAACTCCTGACCTCAAGCTATCCGTCAACCTCGGCCTGCCAAAATGCTGGCATTATAGGCGTGAGCCGCCGCGCCCGGCCTCCTCCGATTTTTTTGTATTGTAGTAAAATACACACAAAATTACCACCTTAACCATTTGTAAGTGTCAGTGGCATTCAGCACATTACCATTGTCGTGGAACCATCACCACCATCCATCTCCATAACTCTTTCCATCTTGCAAAACTGAACCGCCCAATCACACTTACTTTTTATGAGGTCTAAATAATTTATTACTCTTATCACTCCGACATTGCAAGCCGTGTGCATGCGGCACCCAAGTATTAGTTATAACATACATATAGGGTATCTACTACTAGACATTGTTCTAAGTGCTTTGCAAATGTTAACTAGCATAATTATTTATCTTTGTATGTTCTGCAGGTTCTAGCAGGTGCTTTGCATGTGAGAGCCAAAATATTTGAGGAATGAATTTCGGTACCACTTAAACATTTCCCAGTGACTCTGGCTGTTATTCTGGTTGACAAGTTAGGAAAGGAGCGGGTTACCTTGGGGAAAACGACTTTCGGGGCGTAATCTGATATTAGGTCGCAAGTTTAAAGAAGTCCTTTATTTTAGCCACATTTAGGTCAGGTTTCTAATAAGGGACGCTAAGAGGGAAGTTATTCCTAAATGACAGAAAATATAGGAAGTGACTCAAGGCAGTTAAGGTCTTGGGTTTCTAGGAGCACCGCGTTCAACTAGACGAAGACTCGGGCAACGCGGAAACCCAGGGATGGGACAGCCTGGGATCTGTCCGCCGGGGAGCGGGCGGGGGCGGGGTTTCGGGCAGGGGCGGGGCCGGGCTGGGCCGGTCGGGGGGTGGCGCGCGACTGCTCCGGGCGGCGATGGCGGCGGACGGGGACTGGCAGGATTTCTATGAGTTCCAGGAGCCGGCCCGGAGCCTCCTGGACCAGGAGAACTGTAACGCGAGCCCCGAGGCCGGGGCGGGGGCGGGGGCGGGGGCCGGGGCGGGCGGGGGCGCCGACGGTTTCCCGGCCCTGGCCTGCAGCTTGGAGGAGAAGCTGAGCCTGTGCTTCCGCCCCTCGGATCCGGGCGCCGAGCCCCCGAGGGCGGCCGTGCGGCCCATCACGGAGTGCAGCCTCCTGCAGGGGGACGAGTGAGTGCGGGCCCTGGCCGGGAGCGGGCGGGAGCCTCCCCTGCCCCTCGCCCGACCCGCCGGCCCTCCGGCCGCAGCTCCTCCCCCACGCTCTCCTTCCGCCTCCATGGACGCGGGAGTCCCCGCCCTCTCGCCTCCCTCCTCGGGCCGTCGGCCTCTGCTCGCCCAGCGATTTAAATCCCCTGCCCCCCGTCCGCCAAGCGCCCTGAAAACCTCCGCCTCGGTGCCTCCCGCCTTCCTTCCTGCATACCAAACCCTCGTTTGCTTTAGAGGGGAATCGCCAGTGCAGAGCCCATAGTTTGAGACGGCATCTTTCGGGGCACGTGTGTCGCCATTCATTCACTCAAGTCGCATTTATTAAGCACCTGCTGAGTGCCAGGCGCCGCCTCGCACAGGGAACACCAAAACGACTGGACATTGTCCCTCCCAAGTTAGGACACGACGTAGGATGGGAGATAGATGTGTAAACAAATATTTGTATGGATGTAATTAGTGCTGCAATGGTTATATGCACCAAATGTGGGAGACTTAAAAGCGTATGTCTGGGGGAGAGTCAGGAAAGACTATAGAGAAATGTGCAAACGATCTGACTGATGAGTGGGAGTGTGCCTGGCAGGTGGAAAAAAGTCTTACTTTCAAGGTGGAGTATATTGTCTGTGCATAAGTACCAACGAGCGAGGCAGCATTTAGGGCACAGGAATCTGTGGGACCCATCCGAGAGCCCTGGTAGAGTGCGAGCCGCCACAGAGACGAAAACGAAGGGCCCTGCTTACTGATGGTAACGATCGCACGGTCTGGTGGGGAGACCAAGGCATACACAAGTAATATTAATAATTACAGAATCACCTAAGTGCAATGATGGAGGTTCATGGGGATTTGTGAAAGCTGGGGGAGGGGAGGCGCAGAGTTCCTGAGGGCACTTTTTAAACCTCCCTGAACCGCAATTATAATTTGGTTAAGAGTTGTAATTAGGTACCATGGTCTTACCCCCAAAAGTAGGTAAATAGGAATGGTGAGAGTAAGGGAACTTGAGCATGTTGTGTATATAGGGGGAGAGGAGCCTCCGGAGAGGCTGAAGGTAAAATGAGTGGAATCAGATTGGGTGCGGTGACTCACACCTGTGATCCCAGCACTTTGGGAGGCTGTGGTGAGAGGATGGCTTGCTTCCAACATTTCGAGACCAGACTGGGCAATATAGTGAAACCTGGTCTTTACAAGAAAATTTAAAGAATTAATGGAGTCTAGTGGCACATGTCTGTGGTCCCACGGACCTAGCTGCTCAGGAGGCTGAGGTGGAGGGATTACTTGAGTTCGGGAGGCGAAGGTTGCAGTGAGCCGTCATCGCACAACTGCACTCTAGCCTGGGTGACAGAGTGAGACTTTGTCTCAAAAATGAGGACATGAGAAGGAATGGATTTTCAGAGCATTAATGGGATGGAGAGACTCTTAGAGGTTAGGGAAGAAGTTTTGAGAGACAGGGCAGGAGTTACAGGCATGGAAAGGAGTTTCCAGCCTGATTGTCTCCTTTCTTCTGTGAAACAAACAGATTTATCAGGAATAAGGTAGGAAGCTTGAAAAGACAGCTTTGGGAGTGGGGCCTGTAAACATGGCTGAGCAGTGGCGCTGGCCCACCAGTGTTTGGAGACTATCTCCTTTTATTGGTTCCTCTGTACTGTGTTCTGCCCAGGTGTGGAGAAGGGAAAATTTTAGAATTGGATTTTATACACACGTGCATGCAGTCAGTAGCAAAAGATGACATTTTTGGAAGCCTGTTTCCAAAGAGAAGATAATTTTATGTGTATGTAGATTTAGATACTCTGAATCACTAAACCCGGGACACATTCTGGATTTAAAAATTAGTGTAGGTTTATTATGTATTTGGGTTTATCAAGAGTAGCTGACTTAAGTCAATTAGAGGATTGTATGTAGATCATTACGAGACTTTATTTCACTTAGACTGTCAGGAAAGTAGGTTATTTTAGCCTTTGCTTAAAAATATGTTGTTGCTCTTGTTAATGGTATTTAGTAGATGGTATGTTGGTGGTAATTTGTGTCTCTTGACTTGGGAATGCATAAGAAATCTCTTTTTTTTTCAGGAGTTGGGACCTGGTCATCACTGGCATTGTTTCTTTTATATTACAGAAACATACCATTGCTTGATAATCTGTTCCAGCCCCCTTTTCACTAGGTAGAATTGATAATTGTTTTACTCAGATATTGCTGTGCTTTAGGTCAGGGGGTCCCCAACCCCTGGTCCACAGACCGGTACTGGAACTGGGCCACACAACAGGAGGTGAGTGGTTGAGAGAGTGAGCAAAGCTTCATCTGGATTTCCAGCTGCTCCCCATTGCTTGCATTACCACCTGAGCCACCTCTTGTCAGATCAGCCACAGCATTAGGTAGGATCTAATAGGATTTAGAACTGCACAGGTGAGGGATCTAGTTTGCAGATACCTTATGAGAATCTAATGCCTGATGATCTGTCACTGTCTCCCCTCACCCCCAGATAGGACCATCTAGTTGCAGGAAAACAAGCTCAGGGCTCCCACTGATTCTACATTATGGTGAGTTGTGTAATTATTTCATTATATATGATAATATAATAATAATAGAAATAAAGTGCACCATAAATGTAATGTGCTTGAATCACCCCAAAACCCTCCCTGACCCCTGGCACTTTATTTAACTTCTCTGAGCCTCAGCTTTTGTTTTGGTTAAATATGGATTGTATTATCTACTGAGGTTTTACTTATAAGAGTATTCTGCAGGATTCAATGTTGATAGGACTTTGACCTCCTTGCAAAAGAGCTGTCCTGACCATCGTTTACAACTGGTTGTAATGCTTTGTGATAAAGATGAAGGCAGTTCATATGTCTTGACTGCAGAATTCTGGAAATCTTTCACTAGAGTTGCCTCTGTGTCCTTCCAACTACCATTGTTTTGACCTTAGTGGAGACTGTTAATTGGCTTTCATTTTCTTGGAAGAGCAAAGTCACCGACAGGTGCTTCTAAGTGAAGTATTCCTTAGAAGCAAATGTGCCTTTTTCTTATAGCCTCGTTTAAGAAGGAGCAAATAAGCAGACAAAGCAAATGCCTCAAATTCTGGATTGTCTTCACCTGCTAGTGTATTCTACTCAAGTTCCTGACCAGGATTAGGTCTATAGTCAGTGATACGGTTTGGCTGTGTCCCCACCCAAATCTCAACTTGAATTGTATCTCCCAGAATTCCCACGTGTTGTGGGAGGGATCCAGGGGGAGGTAATTGAATCATGGGGGCTGGTCTTTCCTGTGCTATTCTCGTGATAGTGAATACGTCTTACAAGATTTGATGGGCTTATCAGGGGTTTCAGCTTTTGCTCCTTCCTCATTTTCCCTTGCTGCCGCCATGCAAGAAGTGCATTTTGCCTCCTGCCATGATTCTTAGGCCTCCCCAGCCGTGTGGAACTGTAAGTCCAATTAAGCCTCTTTTTCTTCCCAGTCTTGGGTATGTCTTTATCAGCTGCATGAAAATGGACTAATACAGTAACTTGGTACCAGGAGAGTGGGGCGTTGCTGAAAAGATACCTGAAAATCTGGAAACGACTTTGGAACTGGGTAACAGGTAGAGATTGGAGTAGTTTGAAGGGCTCAGAAGACAGGAAAATGTGGGAAAGTTTGGAACTTCCTGGAGACTTGTTGAATGGCTTTCCCAAAATGCTGACAGCAATATGGACAATAAAATCCAGGCTGAGGTGGTCTCAGATGGAGATGAGGAAGTTGTTGGGAACTGAGCAAAGGTGACCCTTGTTATGTTTTAGCAAAGAGAACTGGTGGCATTTTGCCCCTGCCACAGAGATTTGTGGAACTTTGAACTTGAGGAAGATGAGTTAGGGTATCTGGCAGAAAAAATTTTTAAGCAGTAAAGCATTCAAGAGGTGACTTGGGTGCTATTAAAGATATTCAGTTTTATAAGGGAAGCAGAGCATAAAAGTTGGGAAAATTTGCAGCCTGACTATGCAATAGAAAAAACTCCTCCATTTTCTGGGGAGAAATTCAAGCCAGCTGCAGAAATTTGCGTAAGTAGCAAGGAGCCTGATGTTAATCCACATGATCATGGGGGCAAATGTCTCCAGGCCTTGTCAGAGACCTTCATGGCAGCTCCTCCCATCACAGGCCTGGAGGCCCAAAAAGGAAAAAGTGGTTTCGTGGATTGGGCCTAGGGTCCGCCTGCTGTGGGCAGGCTAGGGACTTGGTGCCCTGTGTCCCAGCTGCTCCAGCCGTGGCTGAAAGGGGCTGATGTACAGCTCAGGCTGTGGCTTCAGAGGGTGCACGCCCCAAGCCTTGGCAGCTTCCATGTGGTATTGAGCCCTTGGGTGCACAGAGGTCAAGAATTGAGGTTTGGGAACTTCCTCCTAGATTTCAGAAGATGTATGGAAATGACTGGATGCCTAGGCAAAAGTTTGTTGCAGGGGTGAGGCCTTCATGGAGAACCTCTGCTAGGGCAGTGTGGAGGGGAAATGTGGGATTGGAGCCCCCACACAGAGTCCCTATTGGGGCACTGCCTAGTGGAGCTGTGAGAAGAGGTCCACTGTCCTCTAGACCCCAGAATGGTAGATCCACCTACAGCTTGCACCATGTGGCTGGAAAAGCCGCAGACGTTCAACACCAGCTTGTGAAGCAGTGGGGAGGGAGGCTGTACCCTGCAAAGCCACAGGGGCAGAGTTGCCTAAGACCATGGGAACCTATCTTTTGCGTCAGCGTGTCCTGGAGTCAAAGGAGATCATTTTGGAGCTTTAAGTTTTGACTGCCACACTGGATTTGAGACTTGCATGGGCCCTGTAACCCCTTTGTTTTGGCCAATTTCTCCCATTTGGAACAGCCGTATTTACCCAATACCTGTACCCGCATTGTATCTGGGAAGTAACTAGCTTGCTTTTGATATTACAGGCTTGTAGGTGGAAGGGACTTGCCTTGTCTCAGATGAGACTTTGGACTGTAAAGTTTTGGGTTAATGCTGAAATGAGTTAAGACTTTGGGGGACTGTTGGGAAGGCATAATTGGTTTTGAAATGTGAGGATATGAGATTTGGAGGGGCCAGGGGCAGAATGATATGTTTTGGCTGTGTCCCCACCCAGATCTCAACTTGAATTGTATCTTCCAGAATTCCCACGTGTTGTGGGAGGGACCCGGTGGAGGTAATTGAATCACCGGGGCTGGTCTTTCCTGAGCTTTTCTCGTGATAGTGAATACGTCTCATGAGATCTGATGGGCTTATCGGGGATTTCTGCTTTTGCATCTTCCTCATTTTCTCTTGCTGCTGCCATGTATGAAGTGCCTTTTTCCTCCCGCCATGATTCTGAGGCCTCCCCAGCCATGTGGAATAGTGAGTCCAATTAAACCTCTTTTCCTTCCCAGTCTGGGGTATGTCTTTATCAGCTGCATGAAAATGGACTATATAGTCAGTTATTCAGTGTTTGAAAATTTCTTACCCAGGAGGTTATGAGCCAGAAACCCAGCAAGTTTAGCGGTCTGCAGACATTGCCTCTAATTCTACTTCATGGGGATTAGAGGAGATGTGATTTCAACAGAGAGGAGAATAGGAGTGGACCATGCATATGGGAGCTTTGCTGGGTAAATGAATTAGTTCTCTAGAGCTTTTTGGGTTCACATTTTTATTAAGGCTAATTTTATTTTTTATTTTATTTATATATTTTTAGAGACAGAGTCTTGCTCTGTCACCCAGGATGGAGTACAGTGGTGCCATCATAGCTCACTGTAGCCTTGAACTCCTGGGCTTAAGCAGTCCTCCTGCCTTACCCCTCCCAAAGTAGCTGGGACTGCAGGCACACGCCACGGGCCTGGCCAATTCAATTTTTTTTTTTTTTTTTTTTTTTATAGAGCTATGGGTCTCCCTTTTGCTGCCCAGGCTGGTCTTGAACTCCTGGCTTCAAGCACTCCTCCCACTTTGGCTTCCCAAAGTGCTGGGATTACAGACATGAGCCACCAGGCCTGTCCCTAATGTGCATTTTAAAGCCAAACATCATTTGGGATGTTACGCTTTTAGCATTTGCAGTCCTATTGCTGCTTCTTTTTAGCAGCCAATCCCTATTTGTTATTATGTTATGTCTGTATTTTAACATTTTCATTCTTGGGCTTAATACCTAGGTGATGGGTTGATAGGTGCAGCAAATCACCATGGCGTCCTGCAATGTATCCCGGAACTTAAAAAAAATTTCATTCTTATGTTTATGTCCCAACCAGGATTGTTTTTGTATCTTAGTGTCTTACACACTTGGAAAGAAAGCCTATTGCTTATTCACAATTAGATACCTAATATACATTTTAGGGTGTTTTTTCTACATGACATCTTTGTGTATACCTCTAGCTAGTAAGTAGCTCATCTGTTTAGTGTTTAACTTTACTTATCCCAATTAGATTTCAAGTCAATTGCATCTCTGAACTTTAATTCTTAAAACATCATGTTTTATTGTGCTGATTATTACTTTAGTATTGAAACCTGAATTTTGGTCATGAAATTTGAGTTTGGTGTTCTTATCTGGTGTGGTTTGGGACTCTATTCAATACAGCTCTTTTGAATTAATGCTTAGAGTAATGGAGCTGGAAGGAGTATCTGCTTCTTGTCCAGGTCTCTCATTTATAGAAGGGCAGAGGATACCTAGGGAGGTGAAGGGGCTTGGCCAATAACTCGTTTGAAGAAGGATAGAGACAAGCATTTGTTTCCCTAGTCTCAGTCAAATGCCCTTTCCATTTTACCCTCTTGCCTCCCTGTAATGCTGTTGGGTAATAAGGTCAGGTAACTGCATTGGATAGAGCCTGTGTGCATTTTATTGTGAACTCCCTTTCCTTCTCCTTTTCATCGTATCTGCCTTAGTGCTTAGCTTCTTTATTACAAATTAGATATTAAATCCTGTTCTCACATTGAGAGTGAATTCTTTCTCCAGAAAAGATAACAAACCTTTTGTTTGAGAGAGATTTTTCACTTTTTGAAATGGTCTGTGTGTTTGAAGTTACAGAAAAAGAAGTGTATTGCACAGTTGTATTTATTACTCATGTGACCCTGGAAACATTTCTTACCCTCTCTGTGTTTCAGTTTTTTCATCTGTAAAATGAGGATAATAATGGTTCCCCCTTCTAATGTTGTTTTTGAAGATTTCGTGAGTTAATACATGTAAATTGCTTAGAACAGCGCCTAGCACCTAATACAATGGAAGTGTTGCCTGTTGCCTATTGGGAGTTTTCTGTACGTCTTCACCTTCCCTTAGGACCTCTTGTCAGCCCAGTTTTGTGATTTTTCACCTAGTTTTTGTTTAGGAGACTCTACTTTGTTGATGTTTTTCTGAGAAACAATGTGCTTTCTGTTTTTCTCCTTTGACATTTGGTGATCATCTTTCACTGAATATTTGTTTGAGAAAGACGTACAGAATGTTAATTTTCATTGATTGTAGCTTTTTTCTTTTTAAGGATTTGGAATGCCCTGACGGATAATTATGGGAATGTGATGCCTGTAGACTGGAAGTCATCGCATACTAGGACCTTGCACTTGCTTACTCTGAACCTCTCAGAAAAAGGGGTAAGTTAGGAATTGAACCAACAGAGTTTGAATAACTCATGCTGGTAATACAACTAAAACAGCAGCATTTCTGCTTAACTCAGATTCATTGACCTGCCTCTCATTTCTGAACTTATGGCAGTTGGGGTGGCTCTGTCTTGCTGTCTTGGCTCTAGGGCCATTACCTCGCTGGCACATTCCTCCAGTTCTTCTCCAGCACACTCACTCTTGTACGTGTAGCTAAATTTCTATTGCAATTTTTTTTTTTTTTTGAGACGGAGTCTCGCTCTGTTGCCCAGGCTGGAGTGCAGGGGCTCACTGCAACCTCTGCCTCCCGGGTTCAAGCAATTCTCCCACCTCAAACTCCTGAGTAGCTGAGATTACAGGCATGCACCACCACGCCCGGCTAATTTTTGCATTTTCAGTAGAGATAAGGTTTCGCCATGTTGGCCAGGCTGGTCTTGAACTCCTGACCTCAGGTAATTCACCTTGGCCTCCCAAAGTTCTGGGATTACAGGCATGAGCCACTGCGCCTGGCAGTAATGATGCACTGAAACACTCAGTAAAATTTTGATGCACTGAAACACTCAGTAAAAATGCTAGCTTTTGGTTTAATATACTGAGGGTATTGGAATCTCAACATGGAGTTAACTTTTGAATGAGTGTAGTGACCTGCTAGACATGATATGTTGTCAGGAGACTGTATTCCTGTGAATACTAGAGAACCTTTAAAAGACAATTTAGTTCTTGGCTTTTTAAATATGGTCTTGGCTACCTTATCTTTCTTGAGGGCTCCTGTGTATGTCCTGGTATTATAAAGTGAAGATGCCTTGACTAAGAAGTGTGAGCACAAGTGATAGGACAGGTGGGGGGGCAGAAAAGGGCAGAGAATTACTTGAAATGCAAAATCACAGTGTTAACTTTGTTTAAAGCTGTTGAGAAACACAGTCAAGTTATCTAAATTTCAGGCTGTATAAGTTCCTTATCAAATAATAATGTAAACTCATGCCAGATCTTGCGTGCTCTGTATTTCATTAAGTGTAATTATGTGATTATTGGGAGTGTAGTGCAGTAGGCCTGTCAGTATTTTAAATCGTATTGTTAATGTTTTGTTAAAAGGATTTTCTTATATATGTAATCAGAAAAGCCTACTGTTATTATTTTCTAGTAAAATGTAGAATTCTGGCTATATTTCCCAGTATTCAGTAGCGATGGAAATCTTCCTGATGTGCCAATCATTAATCCCATTAAGTTTTGCAGACTGACCTGGCATACATTTAATGAAAAGGAACAAAATGAGGGATCTTTTGCCCTGTCTTATGTTTACTTAGGTCCTGGCTATCATTTTGGGCTTAGTTCAAGTTTCCTTTCTTCTCTGAAGCTTCCTATTACTGTTTTAGCCTTCGCTGATCTCATGGAATTATACAATTTTAGAGTTGGAAGGGGCTTTAAAGGACACTTAATCCAGCCTCTCACTTGGGGGGAATCCCCACCTCCAGCATCTCTGACAGATGGTCATTTAGCCATGGCCTAAATCCCTGCACGGAAGGAAAACACACTCCGCTCTGTAGGAACTGATGGCACTTGTGGGGCTGTGAACTTGGAAAGGACTTATCTGTGCCACGGGGTTTAGTCTTGTTGTCTCATGGGTGCTAGTCCCCAGAGCACTTTGTCCCTGTCTCTAAAATGACCACTGCCTTCTCTTGTTAATCATATGTTTCTGGGTGTGTCACTAGGTTGTGACTTCCCGGTAGGTATTTATATTTGTCGTTATAGTAACTATACTGTTCGTGGCACATAGTAAATATGAAGATACCTGTTTATTGAGTGAATAAGTGAGTAGCCTTGTTGGTGAAACTGTAGGGCCAGAGATCATGATAGAAAGCTTGTAAAAAAATATTTTCTATATTATTTAAAATAATGCAGAATGCACCAAAACCAGTCCATGGGTACTACTTTTTTGACATATTAAAAATAGCATAGAAGAGTTTTTATTCATAGTTTCAAAGACAGGCCCATTAGCAGCATGAATGAGACACATTAATCCAATTTCATTGACTAAATGTACAGTGGGTGCACTGTATCCTCTGGTGTTGCATCTGCTGCTTTAGCCAACTGTGGATTCAAAAACTTGAAAAAAAAAACCCACAGTAAAATGACAACAATAAAAAATAATAAAAATAAAAAACCAATACAATATAATAACTATAAACCATTTACCTTGTATTAGGTATTGTAAGTAATTTACATATAATTTAAAATTTACAGGAGGATGTGCACAGGTTATATGCAAATACTACCCCATTTTATATAAGGGACTTGAGCATCTGCAGATTTTGGTATTGGGGTATCCTGGAACCAATTTCCCCTGGATACTGAGGGACTGCTGTATATATCTTGTATTGTTCTTAGATTGCATCTTGGGAAGTCGCTCCCTTTTGCTGCCTTTTGAATGTTATTTTCAATGCCAGGGTAATGATATAGCCATGGTAGTGATTAGTAATGACGTAGAGTTTAATGCAAGTACTGACATTAAAAAGCCTTACTGGCCGGGTGTGTTGGCTCATGCCTGTAATCCTAGCACTTTGGGAGGCCGAGGTGGGTGGATCACCTGAGGTCAGGAGTTTGAGACCAGCCTTACCAACACGGTGAAACCCTGTCTCTATTAAAAATACAAAACTAACTGGGTGTGGTGGCACATGCCTGTAATCCCAGATACTCGGGAGGCTGAGGCAGGAGAATTGCCTGAACCTGTGAGGCAGAAGTTGCAGTGCGCTGAGATCGCGCCACTGCACTCTAGCCTGGGTGACAGAGCGAGACTCTGTCCCCCCCCAAAAAAAAATCAAAAACAGCCTTACCTGGAAAAACTCAGCAGATGCAAGTGAACACGTGATCATTCACCTATCATCTCTCTGTTGTGACATGACTATTCCAGTGATGAATATAATTGAAATTAGAACTCTGTTTCTCAGGGAGGATTAGTACACACTGAGTTTCTGAAAAACAAATGGGCAACAAGGACTGTGTAAGAAGCCACCACGTCATGCTATTACACAGCATACAATTAAACATTTTTTTTTAACCTGGCAAAGTTACTGTATTTACCATTGCCACCTGGTGCTCTATTCGTGCCATGATTAAGCTAAGTAAAATTTACCTTTTGAAAGCATTCTTTAGATTATTTTACTTATACAACAAAGTCTATAGAAATTTTTTTTTGACAAAAGGAATTTTTTTTTGCATTCAAGTGAGAAAAACATTCAGGAAAACTAGTTTGCTAGATTGCAGTTTAAAATTTTTCTTTGAAGATTAAGATGGCACACTTCTAAATTTGATAGGTCTTTTTTAGAGTAAGGCAACTGGTATCTTTCACATTCTTACGTGGGCACATTTTTTCCGGTTGATGTATCTTCAGTTTTATACAGGGAAACAGTACCACCAGGTCTGTATCTAACCCTGGCATTGGAAGGAGTGATGGGAATGCTTGGCAAAGAGAAGGCACATTTATGGCGAATGGGAGAGTGAATAATGATACCCAGGACAGCCAGGGCTAGTTTGCAAAGCCTGAAAGGTATTCCAGCTCTTAGCATATGCCGTCTCTGTGGGGAATGGACTTGGCTCTCTCTCTGGAAAGATGATCTGGGATCATTTCTGTTGTCATGGAAATTTATTATAATAGTTTACTGTTATTACTCATGTGTTTTGGCCATAAACCTATTCTAAATCTGGTGCCATTCTTGAATATGCTTATATGATAGAATGCTTCTCATTCATTTCAGCTTAAGAACATCTTCTGTGCTGTATTTCTCCTTCCATGTACATTTCTTTCAGGACACGGACTTTTGTATGCATCTTTATACCTTTAAGAGTAGAAATAAGATAATAACATCTTCCATTACCATAGAAGCAATTTGATTGATTGATTGATTGATAGATTGAGAGGGTGTCTCCCTCTGTCGCCCAGGCTGGAGTACAGTGGCGCCATCATAGCTCAGTGTAGCCTCCAACTCCTGGGCTTAAGCGATCTTTCCCCTCCAGCTTCCTGAGTAGCTAGGACTACACAGGAGCACTGCCATGCCTGGCTAATTTTAAGAAAAAATATTTCTGTATATTTCTGTACAAGGTCTTACTGTGTTGCTCAGGGTGGTCTTGATTTCCTGACTTCAAGAGATCCTCCCACCGTGGCATCCCAAAGTGTTGGGATTACAGGTGTGAGCCGTGGCAACGTGGGCTGCCTTAGGAATAATTTTTTTTTCTTTTGAGACATGGTCCGGCTCTGTTGTCCAGGCTGGAGCGCAGTGGTGCCATCTTGGCTCACTGCAACCTCCACCTCCTGGGCTTAAGTGATCCTCCCACCTCAGCCTCCTGAATAACTGGGAATACAGGCATGTGCCATCATGCCCAGCTAATTTTTTGTAGAGACGGGATTTCACCATGTTGCCCAGGCTGTTCTCAAACTTCTGAGCTCAAGCAGTCCACGCGCCTCAGCCTCCCAAAGTGCTGGGATTACAGACATGAGCCACTGTGCCCACCCTGGATTAATTTTAAAATTAAAACTTTTAGTATTTATAAGCCAGAAGGGGAAAAAGAAAACAAAATCATGGTCCTCAAGCTGAAACATAGGAAGAGTGATTGGGAAGGCGGTGTAAAGTGTTTGAAGTGTCTTAAAGGATCGATGAAGCTAATCGGTAGGTCTACTCCATGGTATCGACACGCCTTTGTGATAACAGTGTACCACGTTTTCATCTTCTACAATATTGAAGTTATACATCCCCTCTCATCAAGAGCCTACTCTCTTGATCTTTCTCCTTCTTTTAAACATTAAATTGTTGAAGGAACAGCTGTCATAGTTTAAAGAGTAAATTAGAACTATAGGACTTAAATGAAAAGGCAGTCTGCTCCACTTACCTCATCCTTGATTTCTCCTTACCAGAGGTGACCACTTTAAATATCAGCTGTTTCTTCTAGCAGATAACATGCTCATGTCATTGTATTTGGTATTATTTTCTCAATTTTAGACTTTATTTCTTTATTTTCTACCCAGAGAGTGAAGGTTTAGCTCTCTTACTGTCCTTTGCCAACCCCTGACACCATAGCCTCCCAAAAACTTCCCTTTCCCCATCTTCCCAATATAATTACATCAACATCTGGGGTTGAATTAATCTTCATCATTTATATTTACTTTTTTAATGTGCAGTTGACCCATTTTGATATATTTAAATTTTCTCTTTTTCTATTTCGGTTTTTTCTTAGGATACTAACTGCCTTTTTGTGGTTTATTTAGTTTATAATTAGCTGACCATTTCAGCCTCAGTAGAGCCATAGAACTCATTTTAGTAAATGGACTGCACCAGGTAATCTATCTAGTCATTCTGCTCTCCCTCCCCACTCACCTCTCCCTCTTCTCCATGCTCTCTGCAGTAACAATTCTAATCTGAGTGTTACTCTCTAGTTTAGCTTTACAGTCGTCATTCTGGGATTTTCACTTTACTATCATTATGAGAATTCTCTTTGTCACTTGTTATTAGACCACATGTCTTTTTTCTTTTTCATTTTCCTTCTCGTAGCTTTTTGAGAAAGGGCACATGAGAGGTGTTTTCAGAACTTGTATGTCTGAAAATGTCTTTATCCTAAGCCCCTGCCTACTTGTTTTAGCTGGATATAGGATTCTAGGATGGAATTTCTTCTAATACGGAAGTTACATTGATTATTTTCTAGCATCTATTGTTGCTATTGAGAAGTCACATGACATTTTGATTCCTGATCTTTTTAATGTGATGTGCTTTTTTTTTTTGTCCCTCCCTGGAAGCTTTTAGATTCTTCTTTTTTCCACACAGTGTTCTGAGTTCATGATGCTGTGTGTTGAAGGCCATGGCCAGGCCTTCGCTAGGCTGATGGTGCAATAAGAAATAAAATGAGAAGGGATATCGTTACTGTGCAGGAGCCTGGAGTTGCACTGTAGGGTTGTAGGTGGACCCTGCAGTGTTGATGGGGCTCTTCTCCCAGTCTAATGTTGGAAAGTCGACATGCCAGTGCTTCTTCCCTTGGCCCTTCTCACCTGTAGGTTTCTTACTCTGTAGGCTGTGTTCGCCTGCAGTCTCCAGATGCTCATGTTATGAAGAACTAGGGAAGCACTAGGGACCTACATCCACTCCATTGTGTCCTCAGCTTTAGATATATATCCTTTGCATGGGTAAATAATTTTGCCAGGTAAAAGTTTATCATTTTAGTTATACACTGTGTAATAGAATGACATGGTGGCTTCTAACGGAATCCTTGTTGCCCATTCTTTGGGAACTCAGTGTGTGCTAATCCTTCCTGAGGAATAGAGTTCTAATTTCAGTTCCATTCAGCACTTGAATGGTCATGTCGTAACAGGTAGGTAGATGATAGACAGATGTTCACTTGTTCATTTTAATCTGCTGAGTGTGTTCAGGCCAAGTTTTTACAATCAGTACTGGTACTAAACTCTTAAGTCATTATTAAGGGGGCTGTTTATATTGGTGTGGGCAGAGTTAAGGGAAACTAAGTAGATGTGGTGCAGTCCCCCAGGCTGGCAACAGAAACTGGTACTTTAGCTGTCCTGGACGTGAAGAGGTAAGGAGGGGGAGAGATGACCAGAAACTGTGGAGATGGGCTGTGTGGGAGAAGTCTGCTAATGAGAGCTATGGCTTTGGTGAAGAGCCATAGTCAACAAATGACAGTCTGACAGGGAGGAAGACAGCAGAATACATGCCCAGCCCTCACCATCCCACCCTGCAGTCTCCCAGTGTCTGCCAGTAGGTTGAACCCACCTGGAAGCCAGAAGCAAGGGCATCCTTTGATGTCCTCCGTACCTCCTGGAGCGCAGAGCAGGGTGGAAGGTGGTGAGGAGGTGAGTGGTGAATCACCAGCTCAGTTAGGTTTAAAGATGTTCTTGGAGCCTAGGGTTGTTAGTTTTTGTTAAGAAGAAATGTGCAATTGGAAGGGCTAAGTGTGACGCTCATGGACAGATCCCGCCTTTCAGGGAGTTGATCATCTTTTTTTTTTTTTTTTTTTGAGACGGAGTCTGGCTCTGTCGCCCAGGCTGGAGTGCAGTGGCCGGATCTCAGCTCACTGCAAGCTCCGCCTCCCGGGTTTACGCGCCATTCTCCTGATCATCTTTTACTCAAATATTAGAAGTTAGTTTGCAAGTATCTAACTTTTATGTTTTCTTTAGAATGTTAACATCTACCAGTCTTACTGTTTATTGCTAAACCTACCCATATTCTCCCTTCTATTCACTGTAAATGCCCTGTGACTTGCTAACAAATACTGTATTTTTTCTGCATATCTGTCAGCTTTTATAGCAGCCTTATGCAGCGTCTTAGCGATTTCATATTTATTCTACATTCTTCTCATTTCTGTTCAAGATGAATATGTGCTCATTGCCTAGTACAGAGTGATTGTAATAATTTCTCCCTCTCGAGGGAAAGCTCTCAGTAGTTGCTTTTCTCTGCAGCCTCTTTTACTCAGAGCTGTTAACTTTGTTTTGATCAGGATGTCCTGCTTTTAATGATGGGTATTTTTGTTTTTAGGTAAGTGACAGTTTGCTCTTTGATACGTCAGATGATGAAGAGCTGAGAGAGCAGCTGGATATGCACTCAATCATCGTCTCCTGTGTTAGTGATGAGCCCCTCTTCACGGCAGACCAGGTATAGAGGAGATACTCAGCAACGCAGGGAAAGGAGACTCTAGAGCTGAAAAATGACTTCTTCTTATGACAGGAAAGGATGGCTGTTGGTTTACTTATCTTTCCTATTTTTTTTTGGTTATACAGGCTTAATAGTTAACTCTTCCACAGAGAAAAATAAGTATTTGTGACCTGAAGCAGAAGGGATTATGTGAGTTGGGAAGATTTCCAACATAGGCCTTGTTGAAGAGTATAGCAAGGTACCAAGGAAAGGTTATCGCGTAACCCCAAACCAGAAAAATATTGTGAATTTCCTTGTTCCTTTAGATTTACCCAAACATGGACAAACTGTAAAGTATCTGTGTAGAAATTATTTAGTATCTTCGAATCCCTGGGTAAAAAGCATTCTCATGTATTAAAGTAACATATTGTGTGCCCCAGAAAGAAGTGAGCATTATTCCCGTGGAATGTGCTAATAAGGTCAACCCCGTATTCACTTAAAACCAGTCGAATCAGCTTTCTCATTTTCTGAATACTCTTCCCACCTCTGTTGTATTGTTGAAATGTGATGCCAGAACTTCTTCCTGAAATAAAATGTTCCATGGCTACTTGGACTGTGAATTCTACCACACTCTATTTTTAGGCTGGAAAGACAAGGTCAGTAAGGAGATACATTGTGGCAAGCTTGGGAGGAGTACATTAAAAATTTACATTAAAATTGTGTTATTTGGATCCTCCTTAGTCATATCTGTGGTTGAATTGTTCTAGGCGTGGAAAGAATGTGGTGCTTAAAAAAGCAAGGTAATAGTAGGTTGGAGGGTTGTTTTGAGGTAGAGGGTAATCTAGGGATAGACATGACCTTGAGAATTCATTGTGCCCTCACTGACCTGCCTAATACCATAAACTCTCCCTGTTTTTAAGGGTTAGAATAACAGATTCTGTAGGATCCTTGAGTGGCTCATTGTGCCATATTATATTGCCTGTTTTGGAGACTCTTACTTAATTAACATAATCTCATCTCCTTCAGATTTGCCTTTATTTTTCCTTGGAAATGTTAACCTGTTAAACTTTTAATTCATGAAGCATGGTAAATATGCTCATGATGTCTTACTCTTTCATTTAATTGTATTTAATTTAATTTTTTTTTTTTTTTTTTTTTTTTTTTTTACCTTAGGTCCTTTTTTCTAACTGTTGAGTAATTTTCCTGGCTTTCCTTTACATTTTCGCTGAGTTCTATATCCTTCTCAACTTTTAGAATCTGGAACAGGGCAAGACACTGTCGTAAGATTTGAGCAGCACTGTACTAGACAGTAGATCATTGTTTCAAGGCAAATTGTATTTCTGAAGTTTTTCTGCTTTTCACAGCATTTTTCTCTTTGGACTTCTACTTTTTAAGTAATTCAAAAAATCCCTTTATTTTTCATTGAATTAATATATAAAATTATTTTTCTGCTGTTGAAAGAATATTTTGCTGTCATGGAGGTAATTTCCCATTTATATATACTTTTTTTGTACTATTGTATTTTCTAACTTTTATGTCAGAATTTTTGAAGAGATACGTTTAAATTGAGCACTTGTATGTCTACGGTAAATTTTCTGTTATTTGCTTTCTTCTAACGATTACTCTATGATCTGGTTCTGGCGTGTCTGAAGTAAATTATTATGTGTTTGTAGCGCGATTTCCTAGACTTTGCTAGACATGTTAGGGCCTTCTGAACCATGATGGACACAGTAAATTCAACTCTATTTAGGTTTGTGTTTAGTATATTGTAATTTTTTCTTGATAAACCATGTTCACTCCTACAATCAAAATTTTGATTATCCAGAGCATCCACACCTGAACATCATTGGTTAATGGAGCATTCAGTGCATTTCTGCTCTGGGTGCCTTAGGTGAGCACCGTGTTCCAGCTAGATCATTTTCCTTTTGTTTATTTGATTAACAGTGGTATGTATGTTTTCGAAGGTTATTGAAGAAATTGAAGAAATGATGCAGGAATCACCGGACCCAGAAGATGATGAAACCCCTACGCAGTCAGATCGACTTTCAATGCTTTCCCAGGAAATTCAAACTCTTAAGAGGTCTAGTACCAGCAGTTATGAAGAGAGTAAGGGAGCCTGCTTAAATCAATGATTTCTGTGCTTTTTGTCTATATCAAATATATAGTATGATCATCTCCAGAAAGCTTTGATTTAATCCCCTTCTGTTTGTGTCTGTGTCCAGATTTGCTTTTCTGTTGTTGTTGAGATGGAGTTTCACTTTTTGGCCCAAACTGGAATGAAGTGGCGTGATCTTGGCTCACTGTAACCTCTGCCTCCTGGGTTCAAGCAATTCTCCTGTGTCAGTCTCTCAAGTAGCTAGGATTATAGGTGCCCACCACCACGCCCGGCTAATTTTTATATTTTTAGTAGAGACAGAGTTTTGCCATGTTGGCCAGGCTGGTCTCGAACTCCTGACCTCATGATCCACCTGCCTCAGCCTTCCAAAGTGCTGCCATTACAGGCATGAGCCACCATGCCCAGCCCCAAATTTCCTCTTATAAGGACAGCAACCATATTGAATTAGAGTCTATCCTAATGACCTTATTTTAATGTCATTAAAGACCATGTCTCCAAATACTGTAACATTCTGAGGTAGTAGGGGTTAGGACATCAACACATGAATCTGGAGAGGTCACGATTGAGTCTGTAACAAACCCCATCATACCTGAAGTGTAGAATAGATATTCAGTAATTCTTTGTCAAATGCAATTCCTGTCTATACAAATAGTCTTATGTGTTACTGTGAAGAATTTTGGGAACCATGGATCTGTTTGACGTATATGAGAATAATTAATTCTAGAAACTCTACAGTTGATTTTCATGAAAAATTTCTGAATAACTATAACCAGCCTGTGAAGAGCCTGAGACCGGTTGGAAGGAAGGTGTGTATCTAATCATTGCCATATGACTGGTCTCCTCCTTGAATAGGCAGTGACAGAGTCTATCTGCTCAACCCGTGTTGTCACCTAGTTTTATCTTTATGGCATGCCCAGTCCGAAGCTTAGTTACCTAAAGAACATTGGTTGTATGGCTTCAACTTACAGATGGTTAGACAGACCAAAGTCTTTCAGATGGTCTGATTTGACCATGCTTCTGTAGACACGGGCTAAATGGCATTAAGGTCCTGACTCCCAAATACAGTCCTGATACTTGATATAGATACTGAAATCTGTATTGGTTTGCTAGGGCTGCCAGAACAAAGTACCACAGGGTGGGTGGCTTAAACCACAGGAATTTATATTCTTACAGTTCTGGAGGCCAGAAGTCTTGAGATCAAGGTGTTGGCGGGTTTGGTTTTTTTCAGAGGCCTCTCCTTGACATGCAGATGGCTGCCTTCTCCCTATGTCTTCACATGGTCTTTCTTCTGTGTTCTGGTCACCCTATTTTATAAGAATACCAGTCATACTGGGTTAGGGCCCATCCTAATGCCCTCATTTAACCTTAATTTACTTCTTCAAAGACCCCCTCTCCACATTCTGAGGCCCTGTGGGTTGGGACTTTAACAGTGTCCTATCTCTCACATGGGGAGAAGTGCTGAAAAGAGATTGAAATGGGGTTTCAGGGAATATTGTTCCCCTTTGTCTTCCCAGTTGTTTTAGTCCATTCTTGCACTGCTACAAAGAAACACCTAAAACTGGGTAATTTATACGAAAAGAGGTTTAATTGGCTAATGGTTCCACAGGCTATACAGGAAGCCTGGCAGCATCTGTTTCTGGGGAGGCCTCAGGGAGCTTTTACTCATGGTAGGAGGCAAAGCCGGAGCAGGCATCTTCACATGGCTGGAGCAGGAGGAAGGGGGCCTGGTGGAGGTGCCACATGCTTTTAAACAACCAGGTCTCATGAGAACTCTGTTATGAGAACAGCACCAGGGGAATGGTACTAAACTGTTAGAAATTGCCCTCATGATCCAGTGACCTCCCAGCAAGCCCCGCCTCCAACATTGGGGATTACATTTCAGTATGAGATTTGAGTGGGGACACAGATACAAACCATATCACCAATTTTCAACAAAATTCACAGATTGGGGCGTATGTAATTAAGTATGTATTTAGTTTAATTCTTTCAGATCAACTCCTTTCCTGTTCAGAGATATCCCAGAACCCTGCTGAACGGCTTGCAGTTTCTTGTCAGCAGGTGGATTCTGTACTTTCCCTCTGCTTTTGTGTTTGTTCTTTTCCATGTACAAGCCTTCACAGTCTTGACTGAAGTATTATTCATGGAATGATTTATTTGCACAAGTAAAAACTTTCGTTAGACTTTCTTCCCAGCAAGCTGAGAAGTGACTCACCTGCCCACTTACTGCTACTCAGACCTGCCCTCCAGAAGTTTTAGAATTCTGAGAAGATCACACACAGTCAATTTAATTGCTTGGAATATAATTTTTGCTCTTTGGCATTGATTACATAGGTGTTTGTTTAGTTATTCCTAGTGACTGCTCTGCTTTGCTTCCTTGAA
>NW_022319016.1:0-39818 GCF_002776525.5 Piliocolobus tephrosceles
GCGTGGTTTGTAAACCCTTCCATTTTTGTGACTTACTTTTGTGTAAGGCGTGTCAACCAGCTTGAACCTCACCAGTTTGTTTAGTTTGGATATTAGTTATTGCTGTTAGGTGAGGCAGCTGTGATTGGTGTCATCTACACCTTTTTCCTCTTCCTTATGAAGTCAGGTCACTGTCATTCAAGTCTGTGGGTCATTTCTGTGGTGTGGTAACTGTGGCGCCATTTTGTCTGAGAGGTGAACCGGAGAGCAGTCATGAAGCAGGTCAAAGGCCTCGCCGGGGAAGCCATTGATTGCTTCAGCCCACACACAGAATGTTCATTATCACAGATTGAGGCTGTCAGATTTCAAATACCTCAGAAATATGTCTGTTCTCCGGATGTTTTTTGGAAAAGCACCAGTCATTTCCTAACATACTGTAATAGCTAGCTCCATTCCCTTTTTTAAAGTGCTGTACATTAGTACTGTACAATTCCCATTTCATTTTTCAGAAAAGAAATACAGTACACTGCCGCTGCTTCATTTGACCTTTTGTATCCAAGGTCAAAGCACATTATACGAATGCCTGGATTCTTCCATAATTTAGATTATTGTCACTCTTAACCTTTTTAATACACACCTACTTTGGAGGGGGCATACATATTACCTAAGCATGCCAAGTTGTTTTTTTCAAAAAATCATTTTATAGTGTAAGAATTAGATTCAAAATCAATGACACATTAATCACACTTAAATCTTTTAATCTCTTATTTATGAGTTATAACGGCTACTCAATAATATTTGGAGGTGAGGAGTGGGTCAAATAGGTTTGAGAAAATGCTAGAAAATATAAGATTAAGAAGGTAAATTTTTTAAAAATCTGATCTCCATGATCCTTTTACAGTTCTTTCTTCCCCTAAGTGTTTCAGAGAGCAAATTAGTGGCTAGCCTCTACATACCTTCTATTCCTTCCTTCCCTCCCTCCCTGCTTTCCTTTTGCTTTCCAAAAATCCAATTTTAATGGCTCACAGTAGTAATAGACTAAAATAAATATTAACTTTAATGTCATTTCAGAGAATTGATATTAAAAGGTACTAGACTGACACTAGGAATCCCATTCTAGCTTCATGCTTTGAAATCTTGCTTATGTCTACTATGTTAGGGTCTTTCATTTGCCCAGACTTGTCATCGGGAAAGTTTAGAGAAACATCGGAAATACTGAAGGGTCGATTCTCTTGGAGAATTAGGTGTGTACAGAGCATTTTTATTAACTGGACACCTGGTTCAGGGTCCCCACACCCAAGCCTGAGCTGGGATTCCAGCAGGTCTGGCCAGTTGGGCCCACCTAGAGGGCATCTGCATGATATTCTGAGGTATCTCCTGGAAGAAAACTCATCCTGAGGGTAGACAGAGCCCAGACTCTTAAGTGATAGGGAAGGCATGTCTCTGAGTAAAAAGAACTATCTGTAATTCAAAGTATGTCTAACCCAATCCCATAGATTCATATCTGGCTGTAGGGACTGGAA
Organism: Piliocolobus tephrosceles; assembly: GCF_002776525.5. Lineage (NCBI taxonomy): Eukaryota > Metazoa > Chordata > Mammalia > Primates > Cercopithecidae > Piliocolobus > Piliocolobus tephrosceles. The sequence goes on from NW_022319016.1 coordinate 1,503, forward strand.
ACTATTAAGGTATAAAAGGTATAAAAACTTAAAAGTATAAAAGGTGTAAAAAAACTCAAAGACTTACAATTTTCTTGTTGTTGTTTTGTTTTGTTTTTGAGACGGAGTCTCGCCCTGTCGCCCAGGCTGGAGTGCAGTGGCACGATCTCGGCTCACTGCAAGCTCCGCCTCCCCGGTTCACACCATTCTCCTGCCTCAGCCTCCCGAGTAGCTGGGACTACAGGCGCCCGCTACCACGCCTGGCTAATTTTTTGTATTTTTAGTAGAGACGGGGTTTCACCATATTAGCCAGGATGGTCTCGATCTCCTGACCTCGTGATCCGCCCGCCTCGGTCTCCCAAAGTGCTGGGATTACAGGCGTGAGTCACCGAGCCCGGCCAAGACTTACAATTTTCTAAGGCAAGAGGGTGCATAGATGAGAATAAGAAAAGGCTGAAAGGGGTATTTCCTGCCACCTCCCCACAGATCTTTTTGTCCTTTTAGAAGCTTGTGGGCTGCCATGCATCAGTGGCTGTGCTGAGTGACAGGTCATTGTTCTCAATGGGAGAGGCAGGGAATTGGCACAGGCCATGGTGTTCATCAGAACGAGCAATAGCCCAGAGCTGCTACCGTGGCACACACTATACGTGATGGGGTTGTAGGGGAAGCACCTGCGGGGGCCTGAAAGCATGTGCAGTGTTCAGCCTCTGCTCTGGTACTTCTGTCCTGGGATCCAGTACTTGTGTCCTGCAGATGTGACACTGGTGGCTAGTAGAAACTGAGTCCTTGGAAGGAACCCTAGTAGCCAGAAGAAGGAGAAGCTGAAAAGACTTGATTCTAAGCAGATGTAAGGCATCTCCCTGGGTGAAGGTGAGGCCAGACGTGGTATGAGCTTACAGCCTGCATGAGCCACTGTCTTAGTCTGTTTTCTGTTGCTTACAATGAAATACCTGAAACTGGGTAATTTATGAAGAAAAGGAATTTATTCCTATAGTTATGGAGGCTGGGAAGTACAAGGTGGAGGGGGCACATCTGTTGAGAGACTTCTTGCTGGTAGGGACTCTGCAGAACAGCAAGGTGGCACAAGATATCACATGGGGAGGGGACTTAGCATGTCAATGTGCTAGTTCAGGTCTCTTCTCTTCTTATTAAGCTGTCAGTCCCACTCCCATGATAATTCACTAAATTTTTTTTTTTTGAGATGAAGTCTCACTCTGTTGCCCAAGCTGGAGTGCAGTGATGCAATCTTGGCTCACTGCAACCTCTGCCTCCCAGGTTCAAGCAATTCTCCTGCCTCAGTCTCCCAAGTAGCTGGGATTACAGGCGCCTGCCACCACGCCTGGCTAATTTTTCTATTTTTAGTAGAGACGGGGTTTCACCATGTTAGCCAGGGTGGTCTCAAACTCCTGACTTCAGGTGATCCGCAAAGTGCTGGGATTACAGGAATGAGCCACCGTGCTCAGCAGATAGCCCACTAATTTTTTAACCCACGAATCCGTGAGTGGATTAACCAATTCACAAGGTCAGAACCCTCAGGATCCAATCACTTTTAAAGGCCCCACTTCTGAATAATCCCACATTGAGGATTCATTCAAACCATAGCAGCCAGTAAGGGCAAGTGCATTAAAACATGAGTTTTATCATTAACATAATTTGATCCAGGGAGTCCTGTGAAACCATGCTTTGTACTTAGGATGTGAAACCTAGAAATAATCAGATTGACAAAGAGTGTAGATGTTGTCTAGGCCAACCTCCATCCATTGCAGGAATTCTTTCTCTAGAATCTTTGGAAGATCTTCTGAGCTGAAATATGCTAATAAAGAGAAAGTCACAATCTTTAAAGGTCTATTACACTGATGCATAGGTCTATTTCTTTAGAAATTTTAATATCTCCTCAAATACCCAAATATCAGAAATGCTAAGCATATACTGTAGCCCAGCAGTTCCCATTATTTTTGGCAGCAGGGACTGGTTTCATGGAAGACAATTTTTCCATGGATGGCAGGGGAAGGGGAGGGGATAGCTGGGGATGAAACTGTTCCACCTCAGATCATCAGGCATTAGTTAGATTACCATAAGGAATAGGCAACCTAGATCCCTCGCATGCACAGTTCACAATAGGGTTCATGCTCCTATGAGACTCTAATGCTATAGCTGATCTGACAGGAGGAGGAGCTCAGGCAGTAATGTGGTAATGTCCCCCACCCCCGCCACTCACCTCCTGCTGTGTAGCCCCAGTCCATGGTCTGGGGGTTGGGGACCCCTGCTGTAGCCTATTATTAACTAGTAATGTAAAATGGGACCTACAAGAGAGAAAATATGACTTCAGACATATTTATTTTCATATACATATGTTTATATGTGCAAAACATATACACTAATATACATATGTTTATACACAAGCAAGTAGGATCTTACTAAACTTACATATAACATAATTTAAGAGGAGTGCTATTCGTCCACTAACAGAAGTATTCACTAGGATGTTATTAGCTGTTGTAACAGACAAACATCTGAACCCCAGTGTTTTAAGAATAAAAAGTTTATTTCTTGCTAACTGGAAGAATAACATAGGAGTTCCAATTTAGTTTTCTTCCCAAGCAGTGGATCAGAGACCTAACTTCCTTTCATTGTGTGGTTCTGCCATGTTTGACAGTGGTTTGTGCATTAAGCCAGTGAAAAAGGAAGAAATAGGTGAGCAATTGTGGGAGGTTTTCATGGCTTAAGTCTGGAAGGGCTGTACATTGCTTCCATCATCTGCATTCCATTGGCTAGAACTCATTCACATGACCACATGGAGCTGCAAGAGTGCCTGGGAAATGTAGTCCAGCTGTGTGGCCCAGAAGAAGACTGTGGTTGAGAGGTGGGCTAGCTTCTCACACAAGTACTCACCCTTGTTTGCCTTCGATAACATCTCCCCACAAAACACTGAAGTATAAGTCCATCTTGTGTACTTTTAACTAAAGCCTTAAACATTGTATATTCATGGATTATGAGAGAAGAAAAATTGCTCAGAGGAGCCTGAGCTATGTGAGGTGCATAAAATTCATCAGGCCCGGAGAAACTTGAGTATAGGGCTTCAGTCAAGCTCCCTGCTCCACCACACACACACCCATGCCTACGGGCAATCGGGCAATCTTTTAAAGTCGTTTGGTTCCTAACTAATTGCCTCACCCATTATCTTCATGTTCCTAGAATTTGTGATACAAAGAACAATGTATAGCCAATCAATAACAAGTTATTTTAATGTAAATTTTTGGTAAACAAAATTTTTAAATGTTTCCTTTAAAAATTTACTTGTGGCCAGGCGCAGTGGCTCCTATAATCCCAGCACTTTGGGAGGCCGAGGCGGTTGGATCACCTGAGGTCGGGAGTTTGAGGCCAGCCTGACCAACATGGAGAAACTCTGTCTCTACTAAAAATACAAAAGTAGCCGGGTGTGGTGGCACATACCTGTAATCCCAGCTACTCGGGAGGATAAAGCAGGAGAATTCCTTGAACCTGGGAGGTGGAGGTTATGGTGAGCTGAGATCATGCCATTGCACTCCAGCTTGGGCAACAAGAGTGAAACTCCATCCCAAAACAAGAAAAAAAAAAAAAATTTACTTGTAACTGCTGCTAATCAGAGTGTATATTCACGGCAACTTGAATCTATGCTCCTAGGTTGCAGTCTTCAAACTTGGCCCAAGTAAACTCTCTGCTTATGTTAATTTTGCCTCAACATCTTCCTTTTAGGTCAACAATTGCATACTTGCAAATAATGGTAGGTAGCAGGTCAGGCCAAGCTCATTCCACTCGTCTTCTTAGCACAGCCCACTTGATGAGGGGCAGATTCAGAGTTTGTGGAGGCTGAAGCTTATGTAATTTGGTGGAATCTGCTTACGAAAAATAATACAAAATTAGCTATTAAAGTAAATATTTAGAATGAGAAAAAATAACAAATGATATATTTTAAAAGGCAACAAGTATCACAAACAGTACACACTCTAGAAATACAACATAATATTTTTAAATAGTTAATTTTCTAACACATCTCTGCAATACTTTTGTAAACCAAAAATAAAATTCTAAGCCCTCCAAACATCTGAATGGACCCCCTCCTCTCGGCCAAGGGCATTCTAAAGTTAACCTGAAAAACCAGTTTAGGCTGTGATGGGAATCAGGAGAGGACATTCCTCGTTATTCCCTCCTCCCTTTTGAAATTCAGGCCCAGCTGACCTGCATTAACGTTAAAACAGATCTTAAGACTAACAAAGCAGACTCCATGTAGCAATAAGATAACAAATTCCAGCCTGGCTCTAGTATAGCATCACATGACAGATGGCAGGCCCTGAAAGAAATTAATGTATTTTACCCCAAATTATGTTTCTTTACCATCTCTTAAAATAGTCCTGCAATGCTGTCTCTTGTGGGGAAAATCTACATTCTGAAGAGAATCCACTTCCTTTTCTAGACCTTTTTCCTGATCCAGGAGAGAGTCAACTCTGATAAGAAACATTATAATCTACTCTCTCTGAAGCCTGCTACCTGAAGGCCTCCTCTGCATAATGGGAACCTTGATCTCCACAACCCATGATCCTAACACAGACATTCCCTTCTACTGATTCTATCTGCATAATAGGAACCCTGGTCTCCACAACCCCTTATCTTTTTTTTTTTTTTTTTTTGAGACGGAGTCGTGCTCAGCCGCCCAGGCTGGAGTGCAGTGGCATGATCTCGGCTCACTGCAACCACCATCTCCCGGGTTCAAGCGATTCTCCTGTCTCAGTCTCCTGAGTAGCTGGGATTACAGGCACCTGCCATCATACCTGGCTAATTTTTAGATTTTAGTAGAGACGGGGTTTCACCATGTTGGCCAGGCTGGTCTTGAACTCCTGACCTCAGGTGATCTACCCACCTCGACCTCCCAAAATGCTAGGATTACAGGCATGAGCCATCGTGCCCAGCTGACCCCTTATCTTAACCCAGACATTCCCTTCTATTGATTATAAGTATTTAGACAATAACTTAACTCTTTCAACCAATTGCCAATCAGCAAATCTTTAAATCTACCTATGACCTGGAAGCCTCCCAGGCTTTGAGTTGTGCCTTTCCAGACTGAACCAATGTAAATCTTACGTGTATTGATTGATGTCTATGTTTCCCTAAAATGTATAAAACCAAACTGTAGCCTGATCACCACGGGCACATGTTCTCAGGATCTCCTGAGGGCTGTGCCATACATCACTGGTCACTCATATGTGGCTCAAAATAAATCTCTTCAAATACTTTATAGAGTTTGACTTTGTTCATTGACACTTTCCCCTTACAATTTGGCTTTTACTCTTTTTTTTCTTTCTCTTTTTTTTTTTTTTTTCTTGAGACAGGGTCTTACTCGGTCACCCAGGCTGGAGTACAGTGGTGCAATCTCGGCTCACTGCAACCTTCACCTCCTGGGCTCAAGTGATCCTGGCTTTTACTCTTGAATTGCTCTTCACAGGACTGCAATTTTACAACATCGTTTTCCATAGACATTAGAAAACTCAGTCTTTCCTCTAACCTAGTTTTTCAAAATATTTTTCTTTATTATTGATAGTTTAGAAGTTTCAGGTTTATTGTTACCTGAAAAAAACCAGGGCTTGTTTGCCTGGTGAGTAAAAAATGACTCTGCCAGAGAACATAGGTTTTGATCAACAGGAGTTTTGTTATCTGTTTCCAGTAAGGAGAACCCTGGGGGATTCTCCAAAGCAGTGTCCCCAAAAGGGGAAAGTAACAGGAGGGTTTTATGGGGCGATGGAGAGGGGAGACAGTGCATCATCGCATGTAGAGGCGGGGTCTGAGTGGCGCAGGTGCGTGAGTCATGATGCTGGCACATATGTCACATGTTATGGTAATGACGCTATAGCCCCTGCTGGGATGGAGATTTTAGCATGGTAATGGGGAAAGTTCACTCGGGTTCATCTATATGTCGGCAGGATCTGTCAGTGGCTGGTTCCAGCTGACTAGGTGACCAAATTCCACGCAGGGTTTGGGGAAAAACAGGCTGCAAGGCAGGAGGCTGTAAAACAGGCTGATTGCTCAATTTGATTAAATTCCCTTAGTCCCTGGGGCTCCTCTGTCTGCTTACATTATGACTTTGTTAAATTAAGTTTAGTCTAAAGCTGCCTCTTTATATATTTTAAAGGTTTTCCTGTACATAGTGAGCTGTAGCCTAACTGGATATGTGAACAGGCTGTAACCTACTCTTGTGCCTATCACTGAGTTTCAGCCAATCAAAAGTGGCCACTGTTCAAACTGTGTTCAAATAAGGCAAACACTGAGCTGTAACCAATCTGGCTGTTTCTGTACTTCTGTTTTCTGTGTGTCCCTTTTCTTTTTTTGGTCCACAAACCTTTTTTGACTGGGCAGTACTGCTGGAGACTCCCTGAACCTGTTCTGTTTTGGGGGTTGCCGGATTTGCAAATCATTCTTTGCTCAATTAAACTCTGTTACATTTAATTTGTCTAAGGGTTTACTTTTAACAATTTTTAAGCCATATCGTCAGGTAAATGTGTAAGATTATCATCAAATTTGTTAAAACTTCTGTCAGGTTTCTTATATGAGCACTAAGATTTCAGGTCATTGCAAATGTTTTGTGCAGCAATTAGTCTTTAATATTCTCCGAAATGACAGCACTTTTTAATATGCATTGCATTGCCTCTCCTGGGGTTTTGTAAGTGCCTTGTGCAAGTAAGGGTCCCTTAAGCTTTTTCCCTTAATTTCATGGTCAATCCACCTCTGCACCAGATCCTACATGGAGGCTCAACCTTTCCCCACTTTCTAAGACCAGCCAACGACCTGGAGAGGCCTGGCTATTTGTCAGAAGACCACCTAAATTCAACCCTTTTTCTGCCTGCGGAGTCTCTGGGCATTGCCTGCTTCTGAATCCCTTGTCACTGTGCTTTGCTCCACTGTGAGGCTAGAGAGCCCAGTGAGCCTGCTATAGGGAGCTATGGAGTCCTACACTCTTTTCTGAACATTTTGTTCTGCTAATGACTTGGATATAACTTCAGTACCTGTAGCAGGGCACCCCCACGCAACCCTCCAGGCTGATGGAATTCTAATGACTGGTCTAATTGCAAGTCCTCTGCTCGCCCAGGGTGCCCACCCTGCTAGAGTTGGTTGGTGAGGTCCCATCCAGCTTGATCACTAGATATAACTGTAAGAGGAAGGCAGGAGGTGCCTTAGGAGAATAATAGGTGACTTATTCATCTTTTAGGATTCAGCTTGGGTTAGCCAGAAAAGACTACTTGGATGGGAGAGTTTCAAATGCCTTTCTAAATGGCAATGAAAATATTGGAGGAATTGGGAAAATGCTGTTCTAAACACATAAATGGCTCGAGTCCAACTCTCATGACATTCTCCAAAGTAGAGAAAGTCATTTGCGAGCAAATGAAGAAAATAAAAGAATGAAGAACTAGATGAGAAAGTAGAAAATAATTAAAATAATTGTAGATAGGGAAAGAGAAATTGTATGGATACATTTAAAGGGAAGTTGATAAAATAAGGGATGTATGTAAGAGGTCTGGGTAAGGAATAATATTTGAAGACTACAATTGGGTCAAATGAGTGTGAATAAATGGATTTAAAAATTGTACAACAACATCTAGTGGTGTGTCTTACCCATCATTTAAGATAGGTATTTTCAAGTTGTCAAAACTATCAATATGATAATTCAGGTGCCAAGCATGGAAAAGAAATTTCTGTGACTTAGAGAACTACAGAGGCTAATTACAAATTCCAAGGGTATAGGGAAAATACCATTGTTCTATGAAACCAATTACAAGTAAATTTGATTTTTCAAAAATAATTTGGTGCGTGTGTAACCACTATCATTTGCAAAATACAGTATGTATAAGTTATTAATTTTGTAGTCTTTACTCTTCTGACATTTTTGTAAGATGTCAGTGCTGTATTTCCTTATAGTGATCTTTGATTAAAGAATTTAATTTCAAAGAAGTAAATATTGTTTATTTTATTAGACACTGGAGATATGTCTCCGCTTCCAGGGTCATTTAGCATTTATTATTAAACACATATAAAAATCAATGCCTGTTTCATGGAGTATTAAAAGCACAGTCTTTTGCTAATGTCACCCTTTGCCTATGGGAGACTATTTTAATATCACTTTTAGATACAGAACAAACTTAGAGGCAAATCGATCCTCAAAACAATTCAGAGAAACAAACAAATTCCACTTTATAAATCATTCATAGGTAGGATACCACCCATAATAATAGAAGCTTACAGAGGTCTCTCCTTTGTTTAAATCCAAGAGTCTAGCCACATGCTATTGTTTCTCTATGTATTTTACTGGGAGAATTGGAGAGGTATGTTCAGTGTCTTGTACCATTTCTTGGGTGTTCATGACAAAGGAAATGGTCTCTAGTGGTTCTGAAATTTTGGTTGTTTTTACCCCATTCATGGAAGATTATTGAACTAAGGAGTAAAATCTTATCAGGAGTGAGAGGCTAGGGGACCTATTGTTTTTCCTATCAACATTTTCCATGAATGTGTAACACAAGTATCCCTATTTAGAGGGCTGGGAAATTGAGGTTTATGGCAAAGCAAACTTGAATAACAAAGAGGAAATGAATAATTTAAAAATGTTTTTGACAAATAAAAATAATGATATATTACCATTAAGCCAGGTGTTCAGCAAAGGAGAAAGAATCCTTATTTGTCAAATACCAAAGCCCTACACTTGGCTGACTCAAATCAAAGCATCTCATAACAAAAGATAACCTTGTTACCCTCAGCTTCTGAAGGTGAAGCAAAAGGCAGCATTACCTTGACCGTCTGTACTGCACTTTATCTCAAACTTACTTTATTCCACAGAACTGGTGTCTTTGGTCCTCTGGGATTTCCAGTAGTTAATACCCTCAATCCACCACACTTTCATAATGGGACCAGAGAGCTGGTGGATTTTTTCCCTTGATTTTTGACCTACATAAGGAACTGCATTGCATCCAGATCACAGCCTGGAATTTTGGAGACATTTTCATTGAGATAGTTCTCATCTGTACGTCCATCCTCTAGTAACAATTTCTACTTGGCATTTATCTTGATTGGTGGTGTAAATGTAGATTAATTACCGCTATGGTGATGCCAGGTGATCTCAAAGTTGAGTCTCATTGTACTGGAATAGCAAACTTCTTAAGCATTTATATTCTCACGAATTGATATTTATCAGGACACTGCTATTGTTTTTGAAAGAAAAGGAAAGGGCTCCGTGTATGATGAGGCAGGGGGTGGGAACCATCTAGGAGAGATGAAAATTGAGGGCTGCAATGGTGTCTGTCCAAGGTGGTTAGAACTAAAATTTGAATGGGTTGAATTTGCTAAAGTACACTAAGGAGAAAGCTCCCTTTCTCCTCCCATCTGCATCTTTAAACATGAACTGTCCTATTTCCCTTCCACACTCCTGGCTGTCATCTTTGGCTGGAGCCCATGGGTTTTCAGTGACTTTCATACATAAGAACAGTCTTACTACTACGTGTGATTCAATGTAAATCACAACCTCTATCTTATATTTGTGTTAGCCTCCTGGCCTGCTTAGACCTGACCTGAGAACTGGTTTGCTCTTTCACTTTTCTCCATCACATCCACCCCCACTCTGCATCCTCTTCCTGTTAGGTTGGGGTGGTCTCCTGCTGGGGTCTCCTCAACCCTGCTAACCCTTTTTTGTGGGACCTTTTCTTTTTTTCTTTTCTTTTTCTTTTTTTTTTTTTATTATTATACTGGTACATGTGCACAACGTGCAGGTTTGTTACATATGTATACTTGTGCCATGTTGGTGTGCTGCACCCATCAACTCGTCGGCAGCCATCAACTCGTCATGTACATCAGGTATAACTCCCAATGCCATCCCTCCCCCCTCCCCATAATAGGGCCCAGTGTGTGATGTTCCCCTTCCCGAGTCCAAGTGATCTCATTGTTCAGTTCCCACCTATGAGTGAGAACATGCGGTGTCTGGTTTTCTGTTCTTGCAATAGTTTGCTGAGAATGATGGTTTCCAGCTGCATCCATGTCCCTACAAAGGACACAAACTCATCCTTTTTTATGGCTGCATAGTATTCCATGGTGTATATGTGCCACATTTTCTTAATCCAGTCTGTCACTGATGGACATTTGGGTTGATTCCAAGTCTTTGCTATTGTGAATAGTGCCACAATGAACATACGTGTGCATGTGTCTTTAGAGCAGCATGATTTATAATCCTTTGGGTATATACCCAGTAATGGGATGGCTGGGTCATATGGTACTTCTAGTTCTAGATCCTTGAGGAATCGCCATACTGTTTTCCCTAGTGGTTGAACTAGTTTACGATCTTTGTGGGACCTTTTCAAGGTGACTCAAGTCTAGCTCTCCTCAGGGCTGTCTTTCCACTTGGCCCCAGGGAAAACCATGCATCCTTGCCCAACAGATGGTGTAAGCATGGGCTGCTCACTCTGTAGACCTCTGTCTCAGCACTGTCATCATGGGAAGCTCCCCACCCTCGTGCCTTCAGAGTTCTTTAGGCAAGAGTTAGCCTCAGTTTTTAACTTCCCACGTATCTCCTAACTCCAGGGGACTTCAATCAGGATCTCCTAAGAACTCCCTCATGGTGTCCCACTCTGGGCTCACAGGGGCAGCAGTGTCCAGGTCCTTCATCTAAGTAACCATCCAGCTGGAGAGGAAGACACTGTTTATTGATCCTTCTTGCAAGGTTGGCTCACACTCTGGTTCTTGGGAAGCCCTCACACTTGGCTTTAGTAGGGAGCACCCCAGACCCTCCTAATCTGGCTGACAGTTCTGCATCTCAACGACTTGAATTATTCTTTAGAATTTCTAGTTTTCTCACCTGTAGGTGGGTCATAGGGTAGGCAGAAAGCTCTGGTTCTGCTTTCACTAGTATGTCACCCAGTTAACAGCCACTTGCTGTTATTTCTAGGAGAGAGCAATATTCAAGGTGACAAAGAAGCCAGAAGGAAGAAGAGAATCATATCTGTCCCATCTCTGTGGAGACTGTCAGGAACCACTGGGATGACTATGGATGGTGTATCAGTCTGTGAGAGCTCCCATCGCAAAATGTCACAGACTGGGCAGCTGAAGCAAAGAAATTCATTTCCTCACAGTTCTGGACCCTAGAAGTCTAAGACGAAGGTGTCAGCTGGGTTGGTTTCTGCTGAGGTGCCTCTCCTCGGCCTGCACATGGTCACCATCTCACCTTGTCCTCATGTGGCCTCTCCTCTGTGTGACTGCATCCCTGCTGTTTTCTTGTGTGTCCAAATTTCCTCTGGATACCAGTCAGACTGGATTAGGGCACACTCTTAACAAATCTTCTTTTCTTTCTTTTATTATTATTATTTTTTTAATTTGAGACAGTCTCACTCTGTTGCCCAGGCTGGAGGGCAATGGTGTGATCTTGGCTCACTGCAACCTCCATCTCCTGGGTTCAAGTGATTCTCCTGCCTCAGCCTCATTAGTAGCTGGGACTACAGGCTCATGCCACCACGCCTGGCTAATATATATTTTGCATTTTTAGTAGAGATGGCATTTCATCATGTTGGCCAGGCTGGTCTCAAACTCCTGACGTCAAGTGAGTGATCCGCCCGCCTCGGTCTCCCAAAATGCAGGGATTACAGGTGAGCCACTGTGCCCATCCAAATATTCTTCATTTTAATTTAATCACATCTATGAATACTTTACCTCTCAATACAGTCATATTCTGAGGTGCTGGGGCTTACAGCTTCAACTATGGATTTTGAGGGGACACAGTTTAGCTCATAACAAAAGGAGAAGGCTGAGGCTGAGTTTAGCTGGCCTGTCTAGGTAGATGCAGTCTGGAGGGTGCCTGCTGTCTCCCGTGTCCACTTAGCCACAGAGCTGGGTACATCAACAGCACAATGTAGGCATCGGGGTACCAAGAGTCTTGCATTTCCATGGCTGGGGGTTAATGAGATACTGAAATTCAGGCACTGGTGGTAATTCAGTTCATCACAAATCCCAGTTTGGTGAGACTTACAGACATTTGGGGTATATACTAATCCAGTTTTCCAAAGAGCAAATCAATCCTTTGGAGTTACAAAGTAACTGTCTCTGTCTTTACAACATGGAATAAAACTAACATTTCTTTCTTTAAGCAATAAGAACAAGGAATGAACAAATCTCCTATGCTAAACCCTTTAATACCAGATTAGAAACAACTAGCTTACTTTTATGTCTACCCTAGTCAAATCAGGCAGAAAATTGAGCAATTACATGTCTGTTTGCTTAAATTATGTAAACAATTTCTTAATAGGCTACTTTGTTTTGTTTCTGTAGACCAACACCCATCTGACTTAAGTGGGATATTTATTTAGCTACATAACACTTTGATTAAGCTATTTTGATGAGCAATATTGGCGCAGCTCTTTTGCTGTGAAGACATTTTGACCACACTTAGTAAGAAAAGAGAAGAGAAAACCCTACTAAACTTACAGCTTAAAAAGATTAAAATGTTTTATGTAAAATAGACATCCTCACCTTTAGTCCCACTTCATCCCCACCTTGTTTACAATGAAATTTTTCCTTTTTTATAGACAGGAAATTTTAATACGTTTGAATATAAAAACTTAGGGGCAAGAATGCAAATGAAAAACACAGACCCAAGAAAATAAAATTTCAAAGGAATAGCACAGTTTAACACTCATCCTTTTTTTTTTTTTTTTTTTTTTTGAGGCCAAGTCTCACTGTTGCCCAGACTGGAGTATAGTGGCGCAATCTCTGCTCACTGCAACCTCCGCCTCCCAGGTTCAAATGATTCTTGTGCCTCAGTCTCCCAAGTAGGCTGGGACTACAAGCATGAGTCATTATGCCCTGCTAATTTTTGGATTTTTAGTAGAGATGTGGTTGGCCAGGCTGGTCTCGAACTCCTGGCCTCAAGTAATCTGCCTGCCTCGGTCTCCCAAAGTGTTAGGATTACAGGCGTGAGCTACTGCGCCCGGCCTAATGCTCATTCTTATACTACCCTCAGTGCAAATTTTGGCAGACTTATCTGGCTGATTTTGTGGAATATTGCTGGATAGTATGGTTCCCTTGTCCCAACACTTGAAACTAGAGATAATTTGGGACAAGTACTCTTATAAGAAATTTATATTAATAAGTATGCCAGAAAATAAAACATAATGCTACCCAAATATAATCCAAGTCTCCCTGTTTCTTTTCAGCTGCAAACGCCTCTGGATTGTCTGTGTCCACTTCTCTCTATAAACCTATTGGTGCCTCTTTTGATGCCACCTAGTCTCCAGATGTGTCCTGTTACTCTATTACAGTGTCACCTACTGAGAGTCAGTCATTGTGCTCAGTATAACTTTTTGCTTTTTTTCTTGCTTGTTTTTCCCCAGGTCAGTGTGAAGTGAACTTATTTCTATTTTCTTGAAGGTTCACAACTTTTTCTCTTTTCTTCATCTTTTTTTTTTTTCCTGTATGGGCCAAAGAAAGCTTTCCCATTTCCACTGATTTTCTTTTTCTTCTCAAATGCCTCTCTGAAAACTCAAGTCCACCAATGACAATAGTCTATTTTATTAATTTTGTATTACTTTCCAGTGAAGTTAATTTACATAACTGTAGTGTAAAATACAGATTTAATCAAGAGGCAAAATAGGAGGGATGGTGAACAAATTATGATGTCAGATAAACAACTACTGCCAGTGGTTGTTTCCATTTATTTTTAAGAGACCAGCATTTGATTACCCAGAACACAAGCAGGCATGCACTTGGCAGTGTTTTCCCTACCCGGCTATTGTGGTGCCTTGTAAGGGTGCAGCCATGGCCAGTCACCTTGGTTCCTTCTCTTGGAGCCTGCTACTGCTTCTTCTCAAGGTGGTTCTGCCTGATCCAGGACGCTGGCTTAATCATTAAAATGGAAGGTATGGCTGTTCACTAAAGATTTATCTCTATCAAACTTGAATGAACTGGAATGAAATATTCTTTATTACTAAATTCTAGATTGTGGTCTTTGTCTCCTCAACAGTTTCTTGATTTTTATTTTTTAAGAGACAGGGTCTTGCTCTGTCATCTAGGCTGAAGTGTAGTGGTGCTATCATGGCTCACTGTAATGAACTCCTGGGCTCAAGTGATCCACCTGCCTCAGCCTCCCAAGTTATTTGGACTACAGGCACATGCTGCTATGTCTGGTTAATTTGATTTTTCTTTCTTTTTTTTTTACAGGAGAAAAAATGAAGAGAAGCTACTCTTTCCTTTTTGGCAAGCAAGCAACCTTTCCTTAAATTATTGGGTCACCATAGAGATTTCCAAATTTTGTTACTTTTGTTTCATCAGCTGTTTTTTTTTTTTTTCCTTCTAGTTATAAATGATTTCAGCAATTACCTTAGCTCTTCTCAATAAACTTTCATTTACATACCTTCTCATTATTTTACTGTTGCTTTATAATGCCTCTGGCCTTTGCTAAGTATGGTACTTCGACAACAAGATATTTTTTGGTTTTGTATTCAACAGTTTCTTTTGCAGTTCTTGTATTTTCTGACTGATTATACTTTTAGGTGGTGCTATGGTGTGAATGTGTCCCCTAAAGTTTTGTGTTGGAAACTTCATCCCCAGTGCAACAGTTTTGAGAGGTGTTTGGATAACGGGGACCTTTGAGAGGTGTTTGGATCATGAGGGACAATGCCCTCATGTATGAATTAACAGCATTATCCCAGAAGCGTGTTAGTTATGGCAGAAGTAGATTTCTGATAAATGAATCAGTCTGACCTTCCTTCTCTCCCTGCTCTCTCACACTCTCTTGCCCTTCCACCTTCTGCCTTGAGATGACACAACATGAAAGCCCTCACCAGATGTCAGCACCATAATCTTGGACTTTCCCGCCTCCAGAACTGTGAGAAATCAATTTCTTTATAAATTACTCAGTCTGTGGGATTCTGTGATAGCAACATAAAATGGACCAAGACAGGTGGCCTATACGTTGAATAATTGATTTTTAAATTTTGTGTTATGTAAACTTCCACTCTGATATATATGTGCAAAATTTAAGTACATTGTCAAAACAGAAAAGTAACCTTTTCTATCTTAAATGATTAATATCCATATAATACTCAAGTGCTATAAATCTCTCTTTAAAAGTTCTTCTAGGCCGGGCGCGGTGGCTCAAGCCTGTAATCTCAGCACTTTGGGAGGCCGAGACGGGCGGATCACGAGGTCAGGAGATCGAGACCATCCTGGCTAACATGGGGAAACCCCGTCTCTACTAAAAAATACAAAAAACTAGCCGGGCGAGGTGGCGGGCGCCTGTAATCCGAGCTACTCGGGAGGCTGAGGCAGGAGAATAGCATAAACCCGGGAGGCGGAGCTTGCAGTGAGCTGAGATCCGGCCACTGCACTCCAGCCTGGGCGACAGAGCGAGACTCCGTCTCAAAAAAAAAAAATAAATAAATAAAAGTTCTTCTATATTCTCTTTCTAATTTTGAATTAAGGGCTGAAAATTAATTCAACAGGCTAACTTTTCTTAATATATCAAGTGAGTAAGCATGTTTACATGTGTTCGTTTTCTTATGGCCTGCAGGAGTTGGTAGGAAATAAAAGGTCCAAAATAGATTTTGGTGGACATATTAGTAGAAGCAGGTTATGTGAGATATAACAAAGTGAAAGAACCTCCTTGTAATTGGAAGCTTTTGGGTACTGATGGACTGATCAAAACAGGTGAGGCTGGCAGGAAGCCTGTGGTGTTTCTAGATTTGTGGCAGTGTAGGAAGCTAGAATTTGGCTGATGGGTAGGAGAGTTACTGGGAAATGAGCTAAGCTTGCTGTCAGGAATTATTAAGTGAAGGGGTTTACAGAACAGTAACTCGGAGCTGGATTCTCTTAAAGAAGTCTGCGCCCAGTACCAAAGGAACTAAAGGAAAGGGTGGGGATAAGGGAATGGGGCCACGACCTGGGTGGAACATGGTCTCTCCTCCTCTAGGATGATTTGGAAGGCTGTGGAGCAACCTGAAGTCCCCAGACACACATGGGAAGAGAGGTGTGTGGAAGGCATTGAAGGGAAACATTGCTACTTTATAATTTTATCTGGTTACAAACATTTAAACGGTTTAAATTTACAAGTATTTATACAGTTTTCTGCTGTTATGTGTTTGTGTTTACAGTAACTATTTAAAATCTACCAGAACACCAATTAACAATTTATTCCACTCTATGGTTTCTTTCGAATCTAATTGCTCTGTCCCTATAAAGTGTCAAAATTATAGATAAATACAGTGTTTTCTCACAGACACATCTATTTGGAGCCTTCTTATGGATAGCGTTGAGTGCCAAGGTTACCATGAGTGTGCAAACATGAGTTGACCAAGAAAAGTGATTTTCATCTTGTTTTCCCAAAGGAATATTCAAAATGCATAGGGTAATATACAGTAATTTCTATTTAATTAAAAGTAAAAAGCATCCTGTGTAAGAAATTTGACTAAAATGAAATTCTAATACTTCTGGAGCTAAACTAGAGGCAATTTATTTAAAAACATCTGAAAATGTTGACAGTGCTACATTTGGGTTCTAAGAGCAATCATTTTCACTCACATGTGGACACAGCATAACAGGTAAATGGAAATATGAATCAAGAAAAATAAATTAATTTTATCTTAGCCATGTACACAATTTAGAGTCTGCATCAACTAGATAGTTTCCTCATAACTTTGTGTGTATAGTCGAACACCTGGAGAAAAATAGCTCTTTGATACTTTGGAGCATCACTTTTGAGTAACGTTCAGATAGCTGAGTCAGAATGTTTTCTCATCAATCCAAAAGCTATTGTTCACTGTTGACTAATTAGTTCTAGTTCTTGGCTAACTGGGGATCAACATCCACTCCCTTTATGGTTTCAAAGGAAATAGGGAACAACATTTCCTTTAATTATCAACAGTATCTTAGGCTTAATCACAGAACTACTTGATGTGATATGGGACAAATCCCTAAAGTAAAACACAACATTTATTGGACTAGTAAAGAAGAAAATGTTGGTATTAACATGTATTCATGAAAATGTGTTTCCGTGCTGCCAAGAGATGGACAAAGCATACTGGGAAAAACTTATTTTCTATTACTAACTTCAGATTTATTTTTCAAACTATGAGCTTGTCTTTCATCACCTAACCAGCTCCACCTTCTAAGTGAAGTATTTGATCATGCCCCTCCAGAGATGTCACTCTTCTCAACTACTGAGCATTCATTGCCTCTACACATTCATACTTCCTTATGATATTTACTTTTTCCTCCCTTTAAAAACACTTTTTTTGACTGAGCCTAGCTCTGTTGCCCAGGCTGGAGTACAGTGGTGCAATCTTGGCTCACTGTACCCTCTGCCTCCCAAGTTCAAGGGATTCTCCTGCCTCAGCCTCCCGAGTAGCTGGGATTATAGGCGTGTGCCAACATGTTTGGCTAGATTTTGTATTTTTAGTAGAGGCGGGGGTTTCACCATTTTGGCCAGGCTGGTCTCGAACTCCTGACCTCAAGCTATCCGTCAACCTCGGCCTGCCAAAATGCTGGCATTATAGGCGTGAGCCGCCGCGCCCGGCCTCCTCCGATTTTTTTGTATTGTAGTAAAATACACACAAAATTACCACCTTAACCATTTGTAAGTGTCAGTGGCATTCAGCACATTACCATTGTCGTGGAACCATCACCACCATCCATCTCCATAACTCTTTCCATCTTGCAAAACTGAACCGCCCAATCACACTTACTTTTTATGAGGTCTAAATAATTTATTACTCTTATCACTCCGACATTGCAAGCCGTGTGCATGCGGCACCCAAGTATTAGTTATAACATACATATAGGGTATCTACTACTAGACATTGTTCTAAGTGCTTTGCAAATGTTAACTAGCATAATTATTTATCTTTGTATGTTCTGCAGGTTCTAGCAGGTGCTTTGCATGTGAGAGCCAAAATATTTGAGGAATGAATTTCGGTACCACTTAAACATTTCCCAGTGACTCTGGCTGTTATTCTGGTTGACAAGTTAGGAAAGGAGCGGGTTACCTTGGGGAAAACGACTTTCGGGGCGTAATCTGATATTAGGTCGCAAGTTTAAAGAAGTCCTTTATTTTAGCCACATTTAGGTCAGGTTTCTAATAAGGGACGCTAAGAGGGAAGTTATTCCTAAATGACAGAAAATATAGGAAGTGACTCAAGGCAGTTAAGGTCTTGGGTTTCTAGGAGCACCGCGTTCAACTACACGAAGACTCGGGCAACGCGGAAACCCAGGGATGGGACAGCCTGGGATCTGTCCGCCGGGGAGCGGGCGGGGGCGGGGTTTCGGGCAGGGGCGGGGCCGGGCTGGGCCGGTCGGGGGGTGGCGCGCGACTGCTCCGGGCGGCGATGGCGGCGGACGGGGACTGGCAGGATTTCTATGAGTTCCAGGAGCCGGCCCGGAGCCTCCTGGACCAGGAGAACTGTAACGCGAGCCCCGAGGCCGGGGCGGGGGCGGGGGCGGGGGCCGGGGCGGGCGGGGGCGCCGACGGTTTCCCGGCCCTGGCCTGCAGCTTGGAGGAGAAGCTGAGCCTGTGCTTCCGCCCCTCGGATCCGGGCGCCGAGCCCCCGAGGGCGGCCGTGCGGCCCATCACGGAGTGCAGCCTCCTGCAGGGGGACGAGTGAGTGCGGGCCCTGGCCGGGAGCGGGCGGGAGCCTCCCCTGCCCCTCGCCCGACCCGCCGGCCCTCCGGCCGCAGCTCCTCCCCCACGCTCTCCTTCCGCCTCCATGGACGCGGGAGTCCCCGCCCTCTCGCCTCCCTCCTCGGGCCGTCGGCCTCTGCTCGCCCAGCGATTTAAATCCCCTGCCCCCCGTCCGCCAAGCGCCCTGAAAACCTCCGCCTCGGTGCCTCCCGCCTTCCTTCCTGCATACCAAACCCTCGTTTGCTTTAGAGGGGAATCGCCAGTGCAGAGCCCATAGTTTGAGACGGCATCTTTCGGGGCACGTGTGTCGCCATTCATTCACTCAAGTCGCATTTATTAAGCACCTGCTGAGTGCCAGGCGCCGCCTCGCACAGGGAACACCAAAACGACTGGACATTGTCCCTCCCAAGTTAGGACACGACGTAGGATGGGAGATAGATGTGTAAACAAATATTTGTATGGATGTAATTAGTGCTGCAATGGTTATATGCACCAAATGTGGGAGACTTAAAAGCGTATGTCTGGGGGAGAGTCAGGAAAGACTATAGAGAAATGTGCAAACGATCTGACTGATGAGTGGGAGTGTGCCTGGCAGGTGGAAAAAAGTCTTACTTTCAAGGTGGAGTATATTGTCTGTGCATAAGTACCAACGAGCGAGGCAGCATTTAGGGCACAGGAATCTGTGGGACCCATCCGAGAGCCCTGGTAGAGTGCGAGCCGCCACAGAGACGAAAACGAAGGGCCCTGCTTACTGATGGTAACGATCGCACGGTCTGGTGGGGAGACCAAGGCATACACAAGTAATATTAATAATTACAGAATCACCTAAGTGCAATGATGGAGGTTCATGGGGATTTGTGAAAGCTGGGGGAGGGGAGGCGCAGAGTTCCTGAGGGCACTTTTTAAACCTCCCTGAACCGCAATTATAATTTGGTTAAGAGTTGTAATTAGGTACCATGGTCTTACCCCCAAAAGTAGGTAAATAGGAATGGTGAGAGTAAGGGAACTTGAGCATGTTGTGTATATAGGGGGAGAGGAGCCTCCGGAGAGGCTGAAGGTAAAATGAGTGGAATCAGATTGGGTGCGGTGACTCACACCTGTGATCCCAGCACTTTGGGAGGCTGTGGTGAGAGGATGGCTTGCTTCCAACATTTCGAGACCAGACTGGGCAATATAGTGAAACCTGGTCTTTACAAGAAAATTTAAAGAATTAATGGAGTCTAGTGGCACATGTCTGTGGTCCCACGGACCTAGCTGCTCAGGAGGCTGAGGTGGAGGGATTACTTGAGTTCGGGAGGCGAAGGTTGCAGTGAGCCGTCATCGCACAACTGCACTCTAGCCTGGGTGACAGAGTGAGACTTTGTCTCAAAAATGAGGACATGAGAAGGAATGGATTTTCAGAGCATTAATGGGATGGAGAGACTCTTAGAGGTTAGGGAAGAAGTTTTGAGAGACAGGGCAGGAGTTACAGGCATGGAAAGGAGTTTCCAGCCTGATTGTCTCCTTCTGTGAAACAAACAGATTTATCAGGAATAAGGTAGGAAGCTTGAAAAGACAGCTTTGGGAGTGGGGCCTGTAAACATGGCTGAGCAGTGGCGCTGGCCCACCAGTGTTTGGAGACTATCTCCTTTTATTGGTTCCTCTGTACTGTGTTCTGCCCAGGTGTGGAGAAGGGAAAATTTTAGAATTGGATTTTATACACACGTGCATGCAGTCAGTAGCAAAAGATGACATTTTTGGAAGCCTGTTTCCAAAGAGAAGATAATTTTATGTGTATGTAGATTTAGATACTCTGAATCACTAAACCCGGGACACATTCTGGATTTAAAAATTAGTGTAGGTTTATTATGTATTTGGGTTTATCAAGAGTAGCTGACTTAAGTCAATTAGAGGATTGTATGTAGATCATTACGAGACTTTATTTCACTTAGACTGTCAGGAAAGTAGGTTATTTTAGCCTTTGCTTAAAAATATGTTGTTGCTCTTGTTAATGGTATTTAGTAGATGGTATGTTGGTGGTAATTCGTGTCTCTTGACTTGGGAATGCATAAGAAATCTCTTTTTTTTTCAGGAGTTGGGACCTGGTCATCACTGGCATTGTTTCTTTTATATTACAGAAACATACCATTGCTTGATAATCTGTTCCAGCCCCCTTTTCACTAGGTAGAATTGATAATTGTTTTACTCAGATATTGCTGTGCTTTAGGTCAGGGGGGTCCCCAACCCCTGGTCCACAGACCGGTACTGGAACTGGGCCACACAACAGGAGGTGAGTGGTTGAGAGAGTGAGCAAAGCTTCATCTGGATTTCCAGCTGCTCCCCATTGCTTGCATTACCACCTGAGCCACCTCTTGTCAGATCAGCCACAGCATTAGGTAGGATCTAATAGGATTTAGAACTGCACAGGTGAGGGATCTAGTTTGCAGATACCTTATGAGAATCTAATGCCTGATGATCTGTCACTGTCTCCCCTCACCCCCAGATAGGACCATCTAGTTGCAGGAAAACAAGCTCAGGGCTCCCACTGATTCTACATTATGGTGAGTTGTGTAATTATTTCATTATATATGATAATATAATAATAATAGAAATAAAGTGCACCATAAATGTAATGTGCTTGAATCACCCCAAAACCCTCCCCGACCCCTGGCACTTTATTTAACTTCTCTGAGCCTCAGCTTTTGTTTTGGTTAAATATGGATTGTATTATCTACTGAGGTTTTACTTATAAGAGTATTCTGCAGGATTCAATGTTGATAGGACTTTGACCTCCTTGCAAAAGAGCTGTCCTGACCATCGTTTACAACTGGTTGTAATGCTTTGTGATAAAGATGAAGGCAGTTCATATGTCTTGACTGCAGAATTCTGGAAATCTTTCACTAGAGTTGCCTCTGTGTCCTTCCAACTACCATTGTTTTGACCTTAGTGGAGACTGTTAATTGGCTTTCATTTTCTTGGAAGAGCAAAGTCACCGACAGGTGCTTCTAAGTGAAGTATTCCTTAGAAGCAAATGTGCCTTTTTCTTATAGCCTCGTTTAAGAAGGAGCAAATAAGCAGACAAAGCAAATGCCTCAAATTCTGGATTGTCTTCACCTGCTAGTGTATTCTACTCAAGTTCCTGACCAGGATTAGGTCTATAGTCAGTGATACGGTTTGGCTGTGTCCCCACCCAAATCTCAACTTGAATTGTATCTCCCAGAATTCCCACGTGTTGTGGGAGGGATCCAGGGGGAGGTAATTGAATCATGGGGGCTGGTCTTTCCTGTGCTATTCTCGTGATAGTGAATACGTCTTACAAGATTTGATGGGCTTATCAGGGGTTTCAGCTTTTGCTCCTTCCTCATTTTCCCTTGCTGCCGCCATGCAAGAAGTGCATTTTGCCTCCTGCCATGATTCTTAGGCCTCCCCAGCCGTGTGGAACTGTAAGTCCAATTAAGCCTCTTTTTCTTCCCAGTCTTGGGTATGTCTTTATCAGCTGCATGAAAATGGACTAATACAGTAACTTGGTACCAGGAGAGTGGGGCGTTGCTGAAAAGATACCTGAAAATCTGGAAACGACTTTGGAACTGGGTAACAGGTAGAGATTGGAGTAGTTTGAAGGGCTCAGAAGACAGGAAAATGTGGGAAAGTTTGGAACTTCCTGGAGACTTGTTGAATGGCTTTCCCAAAATGCTGACAGCAATATGGACAATAAAATCCAGGCTGAGGTGGTCTCAGATGGAGATGAGGAAGTTGTTGGGAACTGGAGCAAAGGTGACCCTTGTTATGTTTTAGCAAAGAGAACTGGTGGCATTTTGCCCCTGCCACAGAGATTTGTGGAACTTTGAACTTGAGGAAGATGAGTTAGGGTATCTGGCAGAAAAAATTTTTAAGCAGTAAAGCATTCAAGAGGTGACTTGGGTGCTATTAAAGATATTCAGTTTTATAAGGGAAGCAGAGCATAAAAGTTGGGAAAATTTGCAGCCTGACTATGCAATAGAAAAAACCCCTCCATTTTCTGGGGAGAAATTCAAGCCAGCTGCAGAAATTTGCGTAAGTAGCAAGGAGCCTGATGTTAATCCACATGATCATGGGGGCAAATGTCTCCAGGCCTTGTCAGAGACCTTCATGGCAGCTCCTCCCATCACAGGCCTGGAGGCCCAAAAAGGAAAAAGTGGTTTCGTGGATTGGGCCTAGGGTCCGCCTGCTGTGGGCAGGCTAGGGACTTGGTGCCCTGTGTCCCAGCTGCTCCAGCCGTGGCTGAAAGGGGCTGATGTACAGCTCAGGCTGTGGCTTCAGAGGGTGCACGCCCCAAGCCTTGGCAGCTTCCATGTGGTATTGAGCCCTTGGGTGCACAGAGGTCAAGAATTGAGGTTTGGGAACTTCCTCCTAGATTTCAGAAGATGTATGGAAATGACTGGATGCCTAGGCAAAAGTTTGTTGCAGGGGTGAGGCCTTCATGGAGAACCTCTGCTAGGGCAGTGTGGAGGGGAAATGTGGGATTGGAGCCCCCACACAGAGTCCCTATTGGGGCACTGCCTAGTGGAGCTGTGAGAAGAGGTCCACTGTCCTCTAGACCCCAGAATGGTAGATCCACCTACAGCTTGCACCATGTGGCTGGAAAAGCCGCAGACGTTCAACACCAGCTTGTGAAGCAGTGGGGAGGGAGGCTGTACCCTGCAAAGCCACAGGGGCAGAGTTGCCTAAGACCATGGGAACCTATCTTTTGCGTCAGCGTGTCCTGGAGTCAAAGGAGATCATTTTGGAGCTTTAAGTTTTGACTGCCACACTGGATTTGAGACTTGCATGGGCCCTGTAACCCCTTTGTTTTGGCCAATTTCTCCCATTTGGAACAGCCGTATTTACCCAATACCTGTACCCGCATTGTATCTGGGAAGTAACTAGCTTGCTTTTGATATTACAGGCTTGTAGGTGGAAGGGACTTGCCTTGTCTCAGATGAGACTTTGGACTGTAAAGTTTTGGGTTAATGCTGAAATGAGTTAAGACTTTGGGGGACTGTTGGGAAGGCATAATTGGTTTTGAAATGTGAGGATATGAGATTTGGAGGGGCCAGGGGCAGAATGATATGTTTTGGCTGTGTCCCCACCCAGATCTCAACTTGAATTGTATCTTCCAGAATTCCCACGTGTTGTGGGAGGGACCCGGTGGAGGTAATTGAATCACCGGGGCTGGTCTTTCCTGAGCTTTTCTCGTGATAGTGAATACGTCTCATGAGATCTGATGGGCTTATCGGGGATTTCTGCTTTTGCATCTTCCTCATTTTCTCTTGCTGCTGCCATGTATGAAGTGCCTTTTTCCTCCCGCCATGATTCTGAGGCCTCCCCAGCCATGTGGAATAGTGAGTCCAATTAAACCTCTTTTCCTTCCCAGTCTGGGGTATGTCTTTATCAGCTGCATGAAAATGGACTATATAGTCAGTTATTCAGTGTTTGAAAATTTCTTACCCAGGAGGTTATGAGCCAGAAACCCAGCAAGTTTAGCGGTCTGCAGACATTGCCTCTAATTCTACTTCATGGGGATTAGAGGAGATGTGATTTCAACAGAGAGGAGAATAGGAGTGGACCATGCATATGGGAGCTTTGCTGGGTAAATGAATTAGTTCTCTAGAGCTTTTTGGGTTCACATTTTTATTAAGGCTAATTTTATTTTTTATTTTATTTATATATTTTTAGAGACAGAGTCTTGCTCTGTCACCCAGGATGGAGTACAGTGGTGCCATCATAGCTCACTGTAGCCTTGAACTCCTGGGCTTAAGCAGTCCTCCTGCCTTACCCCTCCCAAAGTAGCTGGGACTGCAGGCACACGCCACGGGCCTGGCCAATTCAATTTTTTTTTTTTTTTTTTTTTTTATAGAGCTATGGGTCTCCCTTTTGCTGCCCAGGCTGGTCTTGAACTCCTGGCTTCAAGCACTCCTCCCACTTTGGCTTCCCAAAGTGCTGGGATTACAGACATGAGCCACCAGGCCTGTCCCTAATGTGCATTTTAAAGCCAAACATCATTTGGGATGTTACGCTTTTAGCATTTGCAGTCCTATTGCTGCTTCTTTTTAGCAGCCAATCCCTATTTGTTATTATGTTATGTCTGTATTTTAACATTTTCATTCTTGGGCTTAATACCTAGGTGATGGGTTGATAGGTGCAGCAAATCACCATGGCGTCCTGCAATGTATCCCGGAACTTAAAAAAAATTTCATTCTTATGTTTATGTCCCAACCAGGATTGTTTTTGTATCTTAGTGTCTTACACACTTGGAAAGAAAGCCTATTGCTTATTCACAATTAGATACCTAATATACATTTTAGGGTGTTTTTTCTACATGACATCTTTGTGTATACCTCTAGCTAGTAAGTAGCTCATCTGTTTAGTGTTTAACTTTACTTATCCCAATTAGATTTCAAGTCAATTGCATCTCTGAACTTTAATTCTTAAAACATCATGTTTTATTGTGCTGATTATTACTTTAGTATTGAAACCTGAATTTTGGTCATGAAATTTGAGTTTGGTGTTCTTATCTGGTGTGGTTTGGGACTCTATTCAATACAGCTCTTTTGAATTAATGCTTAGAGTAATGGAGCTGGAAGGAGTATCTGCTTCTTGTCCAGGTCTCTCATTTATAGAAGGGCAGAGGATACCTAGGGAGGTGAAGGGGCTTGGCCAATAACTCGTTTGAAGAAGGATAGAGACAAGCATTTGTTTCCCTAGTCTCAGTCAAATGCCCTTTCCATTTTACCCTCTTGCCTCCCTGTAATGCTGTTGGGTAATAAGGTCAGGTAACTGCATTGGATAGAGCCTGTGTGCATTTTATTGTGAACTCCCTTTCCTTCTCCTTTTCATCGTATCTGCCTTAGTGCTTAGCTTCTTTATTACAAATTAGATATTAAATCCTGTTCTCACATTGAGAGTGAATTCTTTCTCCAGAAAAGATAACAAACCTTTTGTTTGAGAGAGATTTTTCACTTTTTGAAATGGTCTGTGTGTTTGAAGTTACAGAAAAAGAAGTGTATTGCACAGTTGTATTTATTACTCATGTGACCCTGGAAACATTTCTTACCCTCTCTGTGTTTCAGTTTTTTCATCTGTAAAATGAGGATAATAATGGTTCCCCCTTCTAATGTTGTTTTTGAAGATTTCGTGAGTTAATACATGTAAATTGCTTAGAACAGCGCCTAGCACCTAATACAATGGAAGTGTTGCCTGTTGCCTATTGGGAGTTTTCTGTACGTCTTCACCTTCCCTTAGGACCTCTTGTCAGCCCAGTTTTGTGATTTTTCACCTAGTTTTTGTTTAGGAGACTCTACTTTGTTGATGTTTTTCTGAGAAACAATGTGCTTTCTGTTTTTCTCCTTTGACATTTGGTGATCATCTTTCACTGAATATTTGTTTGAGAAAGACGTACAGAATGTTAATTTTCATTGATTGTAGCTTTTTTCTTTTTAAGGATTTGGAATGCCCTGACGGATAATTATGGGAATGTGATGCCTGTAGACTGGAAGTCATCGCATACTAGGACCTTGCACTTGCTTACTCTGAACCTCTCAGAAAAAGGGGTAAGTTAGGAATTGAACCAACAGAGTTTGAATAACTCATGCTGGTAATACAACTAAAACAGCAGCATTTCTGCTTAACTCAGATTCATTGACCTGCCTCTCATTTCTGAACTTATGGCAGTTGGGGTGGCTCTGTCTTGCTGTCTTGGCTCTAGGGCCATTACCTCGCTGGCACATTCCTCCAGTTCTTCTCCAGCACACTCACTCTTGTACGTGTAGCTAAATTTCTATTGCAATTTTTTTTTTTTTTTGAGACGGAGTCTCGCTCTGTTGCCCAGGCTGGAGTGCAGGGGCTCACTGCAACCTCTGCCTCCCGGGTTCAAGCAATTCTCCCACCTCAAACTCCTGAGTAGCTGAGATTACAGGCATGCACCACCACGCCCGGCTAATTTTTGCATTTTCAGTAGAGATAAGGTTTCGCCATGTTGGCCAGGCTGGTCTTGAACTCCTGACCTCAGGTAATTCACCTTGGCCTCCCAAAGTTCTGGGATTACAGGCATGAGCCACTGCGCCTGGCAGTAATGATGCACTGAAACACTCAGTAAAATTTTGATGCACTGAAACACTCAGTAAAAATGCTAGCTTTTGGTTTAATATACTGAGGGTATTGGAATCTCAACATGGAGTTAACTTTTGAATGAGTGTAGTGACCTGCTAGACATGATATGTTGTCAGGAGACTGTATTCCTGTGAATACTAGAGAACCTTTAAAAGACAATTTAGTTCTTGGCTTTTTAAATATGGTCTTGGCTACCTTATCTTTCTTGAGGGCTCCTGTGTATGTCCTGGTATTATAAAGTGAAGATGCCTTGACTAAGAAGTGTGAGCACAAGTGATAGGACAGGTGGGGGGGCAGAAAAGGGCAGAGAATTACTTGAAATGCAAAATCACAGTGTTAACTTTGTTTAAAGCTGTTGAGAAACACAGTCAAGTTATCTAAATTTCAGGCTGTATAAGTTCCTTATCAAATAATAATGTAAACTCATGCCAGATCTTGCGTGCTCTGTATTTCATTAAGTGTAATTATGTGATTATTGGGAGTGTAGTGCAGTAGGCCTGTCAGTATTTTAAATCGTATTGTTAATGTTTTGTTAAAAGGATTTTCTTATATATGTAATCAGAAAAGCCTACTGTTATTATTTTCTAGTAAAATGTAGAATTCTGGCTATATTTCCCAGTATTCAGTAGCGATGGAAATCTTCCTGATGTGCCAATCATTAATCCCATTAAGTTTTGCAGACTGACCTGGCATACATTTAATGAAAAGGAACAAAATGAGGGATCTTTTGCCCTGTCTTATGTTTACTTAGGTCCTGGCTATCATTTTGGGCTTAGTTCAAGTTTCCTTTCTTCTCTGAAGCTTCCTATTACTGTTTTAGCCTTCGCTGATCTCATGGAATTATACAATTTTAGAGTTGGAAGGGGCTTTAAAGGACACTTAATCCAGCCTCTCACTTGGGGGGAATCCCCACCTCCAGCATCTCTGACAGATGGTCATTTAGCCATGGCCTAAATCCCTGCACGGAAGGAAAACACACTCCGCTCTGTAGGAACTGATGGCACTTGTGGGGCTGTGAACTTGGAAAGGACTTATCTGTGCCACGGGGTTTAGTCTTGTTGTCTCATGGGTGCTAGTCCCCAGAGCACTTTGTCCCTGTCTCTAAAATGACCACTGCCTTCTCTTGTTAATCATATGTTTCTGGGTGTGTCACTAGGTTGTGACTTCCCGGTAGGTATTTATATTTGTCGTTATAGTAACTATACTGTTCGTGGCACATAGTAAATATGAAGATACCTGTTTATTGAGTGAATAAGTGAGTAGCCTTGTTGGTGAAACTGTAGGGCCAGAGATCATGATAGAAAGCTTGTAAAAAAATATTTTCTATATTATTTAAAATAATGCAGAATGCACCAAAACCAGTCCATGGGTACTACTTTTTTGACATATTAAAAATAGCATAGAAGAGTTTTTATTCATAGTTTCAAAGACAGGCCCATTAGCAGCATGAATGAGACACATTAATCCAATTTCATTGACTAAATGTACAGTGGGTGCACTGTATCCTCTGGTGTTGCATCTGCTGCTTTAGCCAACTGTGGATTCAAAAACTTGAAAAAAAAAACCCACAGTAAAATGACAACAATAAAAAATAATAAAAATAAAAAACCAATACAATATAATAACTATAAACCATTTACCTTGTATTAGGTATTGTAAGTAATTTACATATAATTTAAAATTTACAGGAGGATGTGCACAGGTTATATGCAAATACTACCCCATTTTATATAAGGGACTTGAGCATCTGCAGATTTTGGTATTGGGGTATCCTGGAACCAATTTCCCCTGGATACTGAGGGACTGCTGTATATATCTTGTATTGTTCTTAGATTGCATCTTGGGAAGTCGCTCCCTTTTGCTGCCTTTTGAATGTTATTTTCAATGCCAGGGTAATGATATAGCCATGGTAGTGATTAGTAATGACGTAGAGTTTAATGCAAGTACTGACATTAAAAAGCCTTACTGGCCGGGTGTGTTGGCTCATGCCTGTAATCCTAGCACTTTGGGAGGCCGAGGTGGGTGGATCACCTGAGGTCAGGAGTTTGAGACCAGCCTTACCAACACGGTGAAACCCTGTCTCTATTAAAAATACAAAACTAACTGGGTGTGGTGGCACATGCCTGTAATCCCAGATACTCGGGAGGCTGAGGCAGGAGAATTGCCTGAACCTGTGAGGCAGAAGTTGCAGTGCGCTGAGATCGCGCCACTGCACTCTAGCCTGGGTGACAGAGCGAGACTCTGTCCCCCCCCAAAAAAAAATCAAAAACAGCCTTACCTGGAAAAACTCAGCAGATGCAAGTGAACACGTGATCATTCACCTATCATCTCTCTGTTGTGACATGACTATTCCAGTGATGAATATAATTGAAATTAGAACTCTGTTTCTCAGGGAGGATTAGTACACACTGAGTTTCTGAAAAACAAATGGGCAACAAGGACTGTGTAAGAAGCCACCACGTCATGCTATTACACAGCATACAATTAAACATTTTTTTTTAACCTGGCAAAGTTACTGTATTTACCATTGCCACCTGGTGCTCTATTCGTGCCATGATTAAGCTAAGTAAAATTTACCTTTTGAAAGCATTCTTTAGATTATTTTACTTATACAACAAAGTCTATAGAAATTTTTTTTTGACAAAAGGAATTTTTTTTTGCATTCAAGTGAGAAAAACATTCAGGAAAACTAGTTTGCTAGATTGCAGTTTAAAATTTTTCTTTGAAGATTAAGATGGCACACTTCTAAATTTGATAGGTCTTTTTTAGAGTAAGGCAACTGGTATCTTTCACATTCTTACGTGGGCACATTTTTTCCGGTTGATGTATCTTCAGTTTTATACAGGGAAACAGTACCACCAGGTCTGTATCTAACCCTGGCATTGGAAGGAGTGATGGGAATGCTTGGCAAAGAGAAGGCACATTTATGGCGAATGGGAGAGTGAATAATGATACCCAGGACAGCCAGGGCTAGTTTGCA
This sequence comes from Piliocolobus tephrosceles, assembly GCF_002776525.5. Classification (NCBI taxonomy): domain Eukaryota; kingdom Metazoa; phylum Chordata; class Mammalia; order Primates; family Cercopithecidae; genus Piliocolobus; species Piliocolobus tephrosceles. The sequence continues at coordinate 31,232 of NW_022319016.1, forward strand.
AAGCCTGAAAGGTATTCCAGCTCTTAGCATATGCCGTCTCTGTGGGGAATGGACTTGGCTCTCTCTCTGGAAAGATGATCTGGGATCATTTCTGTTGTCATGGAAATTTATTATAATAGTTTACTGTTATTACTCATGTGTTTTGGCCATAAACCTATTCTAAATCTGGTGCCATTCTTGAATATGCTTATATGATAGAATGCTTCTCATTCATTTCAGCTTAAGAACATCTTCTGTGCTGTATTTCTCCTTCCATGTACATTTCTTTCAGGACACGGACTTTTGTATGCATCTTTATACCTTTAAGAGTAGAAATAAGATAATAACATCTTCCATTACCATAGAAGCAATTTGATTGATTGATTGATTGATAGATTGAGAGGGTGTCTCCCTCTGTCGCCCAGGCTGGAGTACAGTGGCGCCATCATAGCTCAGTGTAGCCTCCAACTCCTGGGCTTAAGCGATCTTTCCCCTCCAGCTTCCTGAGTAGCTAGGACTACACAGGAGCACTGCCATGCCTGGCTAATTTTAAGAAAAAATATTTCTGTATATTTCTGTACAAGGTCTTACTGTGTTGCTCAGGGTGGTCTTGATTTCCTGACTTCAAGAGATCCTCCCACCGTGGCATCCCAAAGTGTTGGGATTACAGGTGTGAGCCGTGGCAACGTGGGCTGCCTTAGGAATAATTTTTTTTTCTTTTGAGACATGGTCCGGCTCTGTTGTCCAGGCTGGAGCGCAGTGGTGCCATCTTGGCTCACTGCAACCTCCACCTCCTGGGCTTAAGTGATCCTCCCACCTCAGCCTCCTGAATAACTGGGAATACAGGCATGTGCCATCATGCCCAGCTAATTTTTTGTAGAGACGGGATTTCACCATGTTGCCCAGGCTGTTCTCAAACTTCTGAGCTCAAGCAGTCCACCCGCCTCAGCCTCCCAAAGTGCTGGGATTACAGACATGAGCCACTGTGCCCACCCTGGATTAATTTTAAAATTAAAACTTTTAGTATTTATAAGCCAGAAGGGGAAAAAGAAAACAAAATCATGGTCCTCAAGCTGAAACATAGGAAGAGTGATTGGGAAGGCGGTGTAAAGTGTTTGAAGTGTCTTAAAGGATCGATGAAGCTAATCGGTAGGTCTACTCCATGGTATCGACACGCCTTTGTGATAACAGTGTACCACGTTTTCATCTTCTACAATATTGAAGTTATACATCCCCTCTCATCAAGAGCCTACTCTCTTGATCTTTCTCCTTCTTTTAAACATTAAATTGTTGAAGGAACAGCTGTCATAGTTTAAAGAGTAAATTAGAACTATAGGACTTAAATGAAAAGGCAGTCTGCTCCACTTACCTCATCCTTGATTTCTCCTTACCAGAGGTGACCACTTTAAATATCAGCTGTTTCTTCTAGCAGATAACATGCTCATGTCATTGTATTTGGTATTATTTTCTCAATTTTAGACTTTATTTCTTTATTTTCTACCCAGAGAGTGAAGGTTTAGCTCTCTTACTGTCCTTTGCCAACCCCTGACACCATAGCCTCCCAAAAACTTCCCTTTCCCCATCTTCCCAATATAATTACATCAACATCTGGGGTTGAATTAATCTTCATCATTTATATTTACTTTTTTAATGTGCAGTTGACCCATTTTGATATATTTAAATTTTCTCTTTTTCTATTTCGGTTTTTTCTTAGGATACTAACTGCCTTTTTGTGGTTTATTTAGTTTATAATTAGCTGACCATTTCAGCCTCAGTAGAGCCATAGAACTCATTTTAGTAAATGGACTGCACCAGGTAATCTATCTAGTCATTCTGCTCTCCCTCCCCACTCACCTCTCCCTCTTCTCCATGCTCTCTGCAGTAACAATTCTAATCTGAGTGTTACTCTCTAGTTTAGCTTTACAGTCGTCATTCTGGGATTTTCACTTTACTATCATTATGAGAATTCTCTTTGTCACTTGTTATTAGACCACATGTCTTTTTTCTTTTTCATTTTCCTTCTCGTAGCTTTTTGAGAAAGGGCACATGAGAGGTGTTTTCAGAACTTGTATGTCTGAAAATGTCTTTATCCTAAGCCCCTGCCTACTTGTTTTAGCTGGATATAGGATTCTAGGATGGAATTTCTTCTAATACGGAAGTTACATTGATTATTTTCTAGCATCTATTGTTGCTATTGAGAAGTCACATGACATTTTGATTCCTGATCTTTTTAATGTGATGTGCTTTTTTTTTTTGTCCCTCCCTGGAAGCTTTTAGATTCTTCTTTTTTCCACACAGTGTTCTGAGTTCATGATGCTGTGTGTTGAAGGCCATGGCCAGGCCTTCGCTAGGCTGATGGTGCAATAAGAAATAAAATGAGAAGGGATATCGTTACTGTGCAGGAGCCTGGAGTTGCACTGTAGGGTTGTAGGTGGACCCTGCAGTGTTGATGGGGCTCTTCTCCCAGTCTAATGTTGGAAAGTCGACATGCCAGTGCTTCTTCCCTTGGCCCTTCTCACCTGTAGGTTTCTTACTCTGTAGGCTGTGTTCGCCTGCAGTCTCCAGATGCTCATGTTATGAAGAACTAGGGAAGCACTAGGGACCTACATCCACTCCATTGTGTCCTCAGCTTTAGATATATATCCTTTGCATGGGTAAATAATTTTGCCAGGTAAAAGTTTATCATTTTAGTTATACACTGTGTAATAGAATGACATGGTGGCTTCTAACGGAATCCTTGTTGCCCATTCTTTGGGAACTCAGTGTGTGCTAATCCTTCCTGAGGAATAGAGTTCTAATTTCAGTTCCATTCAGCACTTGAATGGTCATGTCGTAACAGGTAGGTAGATGATAGACAGATGTTCACTTGTTCATTTTAATCTGCTGAGTGTGTTCAGGCCAAGTTTTTACAATCAGTACTGGTACTAAACTCTTAAGTCATTATTAAGGGGGCTGTTTATATTGGTGTGGGCAGAGTTAAGGGAAACTAAGTAGATGTGGTGCAGTCCCCCAGGCTGGCAACAGAAACTGGTACTTTAGCTGTCCTGGACGTGAAGAGGTAAGGAGGGGGAGAGATGACCAGAAACTGTGGAGATGGGCTGTGTGGGAGAAGTCTGCTAATGAGAGCTATGGCTTTGGTGAAGAGCCATAGTCAACAAATGACAGTCTGACAGGGAGGAAGACAGCAGAATACATGCCCAGCCCTCACCATCCCACCCTGCAGTCTCCCAGTGTCTGCCAGTAGGTTGAACCCACCTGGAAGCCAGAAGCAAGGGCATCCTTTGATGTCCTCCGTACCTCCTGGAGCGCAGAGCAGGGTGGAAGGTGGTGAGGAGGTGAGTGGTGAATCACCAGCTCAGTTAGGTTTAAAGATGTTCTTGGAGCCTAGGGTTGTTAGTTTTTGTTAAGAAGAAATGTGCAATTGGAAGGGCTAAGTGTGACGCTCATGGACAGATCCCGCCTTTCAGGGAGTTGATCATCTTTTTTTTTTTTTTTTTTTGAGACGGAGTCTGGCTCTGTCGCCCAGGCTGGAGTGCAGTGGCCGGATCTCAGCTCACTGCAAGCTCCGCCTCCCGGGTTTACGCGCCATTCTCCTGATCATCTTTTACTCAAATATTAGAAGTTAGTTTGCAAGTATCTAACTTTTATGTTTTCTTTAGAATGTTAACATCTACCAGTCTTACTGTTTATTGCTAAACCTACCCATATTCTCCCTTCTATTCACTGTAAATGCCCTGTGACTTGCTAACAAATACTGTATTTTTTCTGCATATCTGTCAGCTTTTATAGCAGCCTTATGCAGCGTCTTAGCGATTTCATATTTATTCTACATTCTTCTCATTTCTGTTCAAGATGAATATGTGCTCATTGCCTAGTACAGAGTGATTGTAATAATTTCTCCCTCTCGAGGGAAAGCTCTCAGTAGTTGCTTTTCTCTGCAGCCTCTTTTACTCAGAGCTGTTAACTTTGTTTTGATCAGGATGTCCTGCTTTTAATGATGGGTATTTTTGTTTTTAGGTAAGTGACAGTTTGCTCTTTGATACGTCAGATGATGAAGAGCTGAGAGAGCAGCTGGATATGCACTCAATCATCGTCTCCTGTGTTAGTGATGAGCCCCTCTTCACGGCAGACCAGGTATAGAGGAGATACTCAGCAACGCAGGGAAAGGAGACTCTAGAGCTGAAAAATGACTTCTTCTTATGACAGGAAAGGATGGCTGTTGGTTTACTTATCTTTCCTATTTTTTTTTGGTTATACAGGCTTAATAGTTAACTCTTCCACAGAGAAAAATAAGTATTTGTGACCTGAAGCAGAAGGGATTATGTGAGTTGGGAAGATTTCCAACATAGGCCTTGTTGAAGAGTATAGCAAGGTACCAAGGAAAGGTTATCGCGTAACCCCAAACCAGAAAAATATTGTGAATTTCCTTGTTCCTTTAGATTTACCCAAACATGGACAAACTGTAAAGTATCTGTGTAGAAATTATTTAGTATCTTCGAATCCCTGGGTAAAAAGCATTCTCATGTATTAAAGTAACATATTGTGTGCCCCAGAAAGAAGTGAGCATTATTCCCGTGGAATGTGCTAATAAGGTCAACCCCGTATTCACTTAAAACCAGTCGAATCAGCTTTCTCATTTTCTGAATACTCTTCCCACCTCTGTTGTATTGTTGAAATGTGATGCCAGAACTTCTTCCTGAAATAAAATGTTCCATGGCTACTTGGACTGTGAATTCTACCACACTCTATTTTTAGGCTGGAAAGACAAGGTCAGTAAGGAGATACATTGTGGCAAGCTTGGGAGGAGTACATTAAAAATTTACATTAAAATTGTGTTATTTGGATCCTCCTTAGTCATATCTGTGGTTGAATTGTTCTAGGCGTGGAAAGAATGTGGTGCTTAAAAAAGCAAGGTAATAGTAGGTTGGAGGGTTGTTTTGAGGTAGAGGGTAATCTAGGGATAGACATGACCTTGAGAATTCATTGTGCCCTCACTGACCTGCCTAATACCATAAACTCTCCCTGTTTTTAAGGGTTAGAATAACAGATTCTGTAGGATCCTTGAGTGGCTCATTGTGCCATATTATATTGCCTGTTTTGGAGACTCTTACTTAATTAACATAATCTCATCTCCTTCAGATTTGCCTTTATTTTTCCTTGGAAATGTTAACCTGTTAAACTTTTAATTCATGAAGCATGGTAAATATGCTCATGATGTCTTACTCTTTCATTTAATTGTATTTAATTTAATTTTTTTTTTTTTTTTTTTTTTTTTTTTTACCTTAGGTCCTTTTTTCTAACTGTTGAGTAATTTTCCTGGCTTTCCTTTACATTTTCGCTGAGTTCTATATCCTTCTCAACTTTTAGAATCTGGAACAGGGCAAGACACTGTCGTAAGATTTGAGCAGCACTGTACTAGACAGTAGATCATTGTTTCAAGGCAAATTGTATTTCTGAAGTTTTTCTGCTTTTCACAGCATTTTTCTCTTTGGACTTCTACTTTTTAAGTAATTCAAAAAATCCCTTTATTTTTCATTGAATTAATATATAAAATTATTTTTCTGCTGTTGAAAGAATATTTTGCTGTCATGGAGGTAATTTCCCATTTATATATACTTTTTTTGTACTATTGTATTTTCTAACTTTTATGTCAGAATTTTTGAAGAGATACGTTTAAATTGAGCACTTGTATGTCTACGGTAAATTTTCTGTTATTTGCTTTCTTCTAACGATTACTCTATGATCTGGTTCTGGCGTGTCTGAAGTAAATTATTATGTGTTTGTAGCGCGATTTCCTAGACTTTGCTAGACATGTTAGGGCCTTCTGAACCATGATGGACACAGTAAATTCAACTCTATTTAGGTTTGTGTTTAGTATATTGTAATTTTTTCTTGATAAACCATGTTCACTCCTACAATCAAAATTTTGATTATCCAGAGCATCCACACCTGAACATCATTGGTTAATGGAGCATTCAGTGCATTTCTGCTCTGGGTGCCTTAGGTGAGCACCGTGTTCCAGCTAGATCATTTTCCTTTTGTTTATTTGATTAACAGTGGTATGTATGTTTTCGAAGGTTATTGAAGAAATTGAAGAAATGATGCAGGAATCACCGGACCCAGAAGATGATGAAACCCCTACGCAGTCAGATCGACTTTCAATGCTTTCCCAGGAAATTCAAACTCTTAAGAGGTCTAGTACCAGCAGTTATGAAGAGAGTAAGGGAGCCTGCTTAAATCAATGATTTCTGTGCTTTTTGTCTATATCAAATATATAGTATGATCATCTCCAGAAAGCTTTGATTTAATCCCCTTCTGTTTGTGTCTGTGTCCAGATTTGCTTTTCTGTTGTTGTTGAGATGGAGTTTCACTTTTTGGCCCAAACTGGAATGAAGTGGCGTGATCTTGGCTCACTGTAACCTCTGCCTCCTGGGTTCAAGCAATTCTCCTGTGTCAGTCTCTCAAGTAGCTAGGATTATAGGTGCCCACCACCACGCCCGGCTAATTTTTATATTTTTAGTAGAGACAGAGTTTTGCCATGTTGGCCAGGCTGGTCTCGAACTCCTGACCTCATGATCCACCTGCCTCAGCCTTCCAAAGTGCTGCCATTACAGGCATGAGCCACCATGCCCAGCCCCAAATTTCCTCTTATAAGGACAGCAACCATATTGAATTAGAGTCTATCCTAATGACCTTATTTTAATGTCATTAAAGACCATGTCTCCAAATACTGTAACATTCTGAGGTAGTAGGGGTTAGGACATCAACACATGAATCTGGAGAGGTCACGATTGAGTCTGTAACAAACCCCATCATACCTGAAGTGTAGAATAGATATTCAGTAATTCTTTGTCAAATGCAATTCCTGTCTATACAAATAGTCTTATGTGTTACTGTGAAGAATTTTGGGAACCATGGATCTGTTTGACGTATATGAGAATAATTAATTCTAGAAACTCTACAGTTGATTTTCATGAAAAATTTCTGAATAACTATAACCAGCCTGTGAAGAGCCTGAGACCGGTTGGAAGGAAGGTGTGTATCTAATCATTGCCATATGACTGGTCTCCTCCTTGAATAGGCAGTGACAGAGTCTATCTGCTCAACCCGTGTTGTCACCTAGTTTTATCTTTATGGCATGCCCAGTCCGAAGCTTAGTTACCTAAAGAACATTGGTTGTATGGCTTCAACTTACAGATGGTTAGACAGACCAAAGTCTTTCAGATGGTCTGATTTGACCATGCTTCTGTAGACACGGGCTAAATGGCATTAAGGTCCTGACTCCCAAATACAGTCCTGATACTTGATATAGATACTGAAATCTGTATTGGTTTGCTAGGGCTGCCAGAACAAAGTACCACAGGGTGGGTGGCTTAAACCACAGGAATTTATATTCTTACAGTTCTGGAGGCCAGAAGTCTTGAGATCAAGGTGTTGGCGGGTTTGGTTTTTTTCAGAGGCCTCTCCTTGACATGCAGATGGCTGCCTTCTCCCTATGTCTTCACATGGTCTTTCTTCTGTGTTCTGGTCACCCTATTTTATAAGAATACCAGTCATACTGGGTTAGGGCCCATCCTAATGCCCTCATTTAACCTTAATTTACTTCTTCAAAGACCCCCTCTCCACATTCTGAGGCCCTGTGGGTTGGGACTTTAACAGTGTCCTATCTCTCACATGGGGAGAAGTGCTGAAAAGAGATTGAAATGGGGTTTCAGGGAATATTGTTCCCCTTTGTCTTCCCAGTTGTTTTAGTCCATTCTTGCACTGCTACAAAGAAACACCTAAAACTGGGTAATTTATACGAAAAGAGGTTTAATTGGCTAATGGTTCCACAGGCTATACAGGAAGCCTGGCAGCATCTGTTTCTGGGGAGGCCTCAGGGAGCTTTTACTCATGGTAGGAGGCAAAGCCGGAGCAGGCATCTTCACATGGCTGGAGCAGGAGGAAGGGGGCCTGGTGGAGGTGCCACATGCTTTTAAACAACCAGGTCTCATGAGAACTCTGTTATGAGAACAGCACCAGGGGAATGGTACTAAACTGTTAGAAATTGCCCTCATGATCCAGTGACCTCCCAGCAAGCCCCGCCTCCAACATTGGGGATTACATTTCAGTATGAGATTTGAGTGGGGACACAGATACAAACCATATCACCAATTTTCAACAAAATTCACAGATTGGGGCGTATGTAATTAAGTATGTATTTAGTTTAATTCTTTCAGATCAACTCCTTTCCTGTTCAGAGATATCCCAGAACCCTGCTGAACGGCTTGCAGTTTCTTGTCAGCAGGTGGATTCTGTACTTTCCCTCTGCTTTTGTGTTTGTTCTTTTCCATGTACAAGCCTTCACAGTCTTGACTGAAGTATTATTCATGGAATGATTTATTTGCACAAGTAAAAACTTTCGTTAGACTTTCTTCCCAGCAAGCTGAGAAGTGACTCACCTGCCCACTTACTGCTACTCAGACCTGCCCTCCAGAAGTTTTAGAATTCTGAGAAGATCACACACAGTCAATTTAATTGCTTGGAATATAATTTTTGCTCTTTGGCATTGATTACATAGGTGTTTGTTTAGTTATTCCTAGTGACTGCTCTGCTTTGCTTCCTTGAA